>NW_028163796.1:0-37551 GCF_964263955.1 Coregonus lavaretus | reverse complement strand
CAAAGACAGGAGATGGTCCATGGCATCAGAGAGCAGCTTCCCAGTGTCCATACCACTTTACGCATACTCTTTTATACCTACATAGAGATGCCTCGAATTGTTGGTCATGGAAATAATGTTAAGTCATGGAAAAGTCATGAAATTCCATCTGTGAAAATGTTTATGAACCCTGTATCTTGTATCTGTAGGTGCTGATCTCTGTTTTATCTTGTATCTGTAGGTGCTGTATCTCAGCCAGTGATCTCTGTTTTATCTTGTATCTGTAGGTGCTGTATCTCAGCCAGTGATCTCTGTTTTATCTTGTATTTGTAGGTGCTGTATCTCAGCCAGTCATCTCTGTTTTATCTTGTATCTGTAGGTGCTGTATCTCAGCCAGTGATCTCTGTTTTATCTTGTATCTGTAGGTGCTGTATCTCAGCCAGTGATCTCTGTTTTATCTTGTATCTGTGTAGGTGCTGTATCTCAGCCAGTGATCTCTGTTTTATCTTGTATCTGTGTAGGTGCTGTATCTCAGCCAGTGATCTCTGTTTTATCTTGTATCTGTGTAGGTGCTGTATCTCAGCCAGTGATCTCTGTTTTATCTTGTATCTGTAGGTGCTGTATCTCAGTCAGTGATCTCTGTTTTATCTTGTATCTGTCTAGGTGCTGTATCTCAGCCAGTGATCTCTGTTTTATCTTGTATCTGTGTAGGTGCTGTATCTCAGCCAGTGATCTCTGTTTTATCTTGTATCTGTGTAGGTGCTGTATCTCAGCCAGTGATCTCTGTTTTATTTTGTATCTCTGTAGGTGCTGTATCTCAGTCAGTGATCTCTGTTTTATCTTGTATCTGTGTAGGTGCTGTATCTCAGTCAGTGATCTCTGTTTTATCTTGTATCTGTGTAGGTGCTGTATCTCAGTCAGTGATCTCTGTTTTATCTTGTATCTGTGTAGGTGCTGTATCTCAGTCAGTGATCTCTGTTTTATCTTGTATCTGTGTAGGTGCTGTATCTCAGTCAGTGATCTCTGTTTTATCTTGTATCTGTGTAGGTGCTGTATCTCAGCCAGTGATCTCTGTTTTATCTTGTATCTGTAGGTGCTGTATCTCAGTCAGTGATCTCTGTTTTATCTTGTATCTGTCTAGGTGCTGTATCTCAGCCAGTGATCTCTGTTTTATCTTGTATCTGTGTAGGTGCTGTATCTCAGCCAGTGATCTCTGTTTTATCTTGTATCTGTGTAGGTGCTGTATCTCAGCCAGTGATCTCTGTTTTATTTTGTATCTCTGTAGGTGCTGTATCTCAGTCAGTGATCTCTGTTTTATCTTGTATCTGTGTAGGTGCTGTATCTCAGTCAGTGATCTCTGTTTTATCTTGTATCTGTGTAGGTGCTGTATCTCAGTCAGTGATCTCTGTTTTATCTTGTATCTGTGTAGGTGCTGTATCTCAGTCAGTGATCTCTGTTTTATCTTGTATCTGTGTAGGTGCTGTATCTCAGTCAGTGATCTCTGTTTTATCTTGTATCTGTGTAGGTGCTGTATCTCAGCCAGTGATCTCTGTTTTATCTTGTATCTGTGTAGGTGCTGTATCTCAGCCAGTGATCTCTGTTTTATCTTGTATCTGTGTAGGTGCTGTATCTCAGTCAGTGATCTCTGTTTTATCTTGTATCTGTGTAGGTGCTGTATCTCAGCCAGTGATCTCTGTTTTATCTTCTGTCTGTAGGTGCTGTATCTCAGCCAGTGATCTCTGTTTTATCTTGTATCTGTGTAGGTGCTGTATCTCAGCCAGTGATCTCTGTTTTATCTTGTATCTGTGTAGGTGCTGTATCTCAGCCAGTGATCTCTGTTTTATCTTGTATCTGTGTAGGTGCTGTATCTCAGCCAGTGATCTCTGTTTTATCTTGTATCTGTAGGTGCTGTATCTCAGTCAGTGATCTCTGTTTTATCTTGTATCTGTGTAGGTGCTGTATCTCAGTCAGTGATCTCTGTTTTATCTTGTATCTGTAGGTGCTGTATCTCAGCCAGTGATCTCTGTTTTATCTTGTATCTGTAGGTGCTGTATCTCAGCCAGTCATCTCTGTTTTATCTTGTATCTGTAGGTGCTGTATCTCAGCCAGTGATCTCTGTTTTATCTTGTATCTGTGTAGGTGCTGTATCTCAGCCAGTGATCTCTGTTTTATCTTGTATCTGTGTAGGTGCTGTATCTCAGCCAGTGATCTCTGTTTTATCTTGTATATGTGTAGGTGCTGTATTTCAGTCAGTGATCTCTGTTTTATATTGTATCTGTAGGTGCTGTATCTCAGCCAGTGATCTCTGTTTTATCTTGTATCTGTGTAGGTGCTGTATCTCAGCCAGTGATCTCTGTTTTATCTTGTAGGTGCTGTATTTCAGTCAGTGATCTCTATTTTATCTTGTATCTGTAGGTGCTGTATCTCAGCCAGTGATCTCTGTTTTATCTTTTATCTGTAGGTGCTGTATCTCAGCCAGTCATCTCTGTTTTATCTTGTATCTGTGTAGGTGCTGTATCTCAGCAAGTGATCTCTGTTTTATCTTGTATCTGTAGGTGCTGTATCTCAGCCAGTGATCTCTGTTTTATCTTGTATCTGTGTAGGTGCTGTATCTCAGTCAGTGATCTCTGTTTTATCTTGTATCTGTGTAGGTGCTGTATTTCAGTCAGTGATCTCTGTTTTATCTTGTATCTGTAGGTGCTGTATCTCAGCCAGTGATCTCTGTTTTATCTTGTATCTGTGTAGGTGCTGTATCTCAGTCAGTGATCTCTGTTTTATCTTGTATCTGTGTAGGTGCTGTATCTCAGCCAGTGATCTCTGTTTTATCTTGTATCTGTAGGTGCTGTATCTCAGCCAGTGATCTCTGTTTTATCTTGTATCTGTGTAGGTGCTGTATCTCAGTCAGTGATCTCTGTTTTATCTTGTATCTGTAGGTGCTGTATCTCAGCCAGTGATCTCTATTGTTGGAACCAAAGGCTGGGGGGTGGTCCTGAAGTGTGAGTCTGGAGGCTGGTCTCCTGAACCTGGGATGGAGTGGCTGGACAGTGCTGGAACCATCCTCCCTGCTGATGGACCTCCAGAGAGACACAGGGACTCAGAGGCCCTCTACACTCTGAGACGACATGTCACCGTGAACAAGACTGACACCAACAGGTTCACCTGTAGAGTAAAACAGCTGGAGATCAACCACCTGAGGGAGACAGAGATACATGTCCCAGGTGAGGTCTTCATTGGTTAATCCAAGTACCTGAGACCCCTTGTTAGTTAGGAAACTGTTGCCCTAGTCTAAGGTATGACCTTATTGACCTGTTTTCAGTAGTACTGTATTTATAAATGATTTACTTCCTGTACAGTATATATGTAGGTGTTGTAATGGTTTGACATGGCTTCTCTGTTTCAGATGATGTGTTTCCTAAGTCACAGGCATGGCGGAATGTTGGTCTAATAATAGCAGCAGCTGTTGGAGCTGTTGTAGTTGTTGCAGCTTTAGTTGGTGTCTGCATGTGGATAAAACAACATATTAAAGGTAAGTTTAACCTTGATCTCTGAGTGGTCCTGGATGTCTCATCATTAAACAAGATATTACATTTTCTTATGAATTTGCAAAAAAATCTAAAAACCTGCTTTTGCTTTTGTCATTATTGGGTTTAAATGTTTATCCTGGTTATTATTATTGTAAATGTTTATCCTGGTTATTATTATTGTAAATGTTTATCCTGGTTATTATTATTGTAAATGTTTATCCTGGTTATTATTATTGTAAATGTTTATCCTGGTTATTATTATTGTGTGTAGATTGAAGAGGGGGAAACAACGATTGAATCCATTTTAGAATAAGGCTGTAAAGTAATAAAATCTGGAAATAGTCAAGGGGTCTGAATACTTTCCGAAGGCACTGTATAAGAAAGGTCAGGGTTGGACTTGGAATGACCCATGTACTGTACATTAGAACCGATTCCACCTGGTACCAGGTTACCTTCAGACCAGTCCTGTTCAGCTTTTGGGCGTTGTAGATCAAAATGGATGTGTTCGTGTTCAGGAGAGTTTTAGCTTTTTAGAACAGGGTCCAAATAGTTTCTATCTCAAACAGTTTTGACAGTCCAGATACGTTTGCACGCCGAGGGGCCCGACTCCCAACCTACCAAACAGCCAGATAGCAGACACTGCAGTGGAAGTCTCTAGCGTAAAGTGACAGATTTTAGTTTAGCATTAGTTTAGCATTATGCTAAGTAGATCAATTGGAAGAACAAGGTAAATATGCTGTGTTGTCTTGTGTTAGAGTTTCACATATACAGTGGGAGAACAAGTATTTGATACACTGCCGATTTTGCAGGTTTTCCTACTTACAAAGCATGTAGAGGTCTGTAATTTTTATCATAGGTACACTCAAAAAAAAAAATCCAGAAAATCACATGGTATGATTTTTAAGTAATTAATTTGCATTTTATTGCATGACATAAGTATTTGATACATCAGAAAAGCAGAACTTAATATTTGGTACAGAAACCTTTGTTTGCAATTACAGAGATCATACGTTTCCTGTAGGTCTTGACCAGGTTTGCACACAATGCAGTAGGGATTTTGACCCACTCCTCCATACAGACCTTCTCCAGATCCTTCAGGTTTCGGGGCTGTCGCTGGGCAATACGGACTTTCAGCTCCCTCCAAAGATGTTCTATGGGGTTCAGGTCTGGAGACTGGCTAGGCCACTCCAGGACCTTGAGATGCTTCTTACGGAGCCACTCCTTAGTTGCCCTGGCTGTATGTTTCGGGTCGTTGTCATGCTGGAAGACCCAGCCACGACCCATCTTCAATGCTCTTACTGAGGGAAGGAGGTTGTTGGCCAAGATACGGTGCAGTCATCCTGCCCCCTTTGCAGAAAAGCATCCCCAAAGAATGATGTTTCCACCTCCATGCTTCACGGTTGGGATGGTGTTCTTGGGGTTGTACTCATCCTTCTTCTTCCTCCAAACACGGCGAGTGGAGTTTAGACCAAAAAGCTCTATTTTTGTCTCATCAGACCACATGACCTTCTCCCATTCCTCCTCTGGATCATCCAGATGGTCATTGGCAAACTTCAGACGGGCCTGGACATACGTTGGCTTGAGCAGGGAGACCTTGCGTGCGCTGCAGGATTTAAATCCATGATGGCGTAGTGTGTTACTAATGGTTTTCTTTGAGACTGTGGTCCCAGCTCTCTTCAGGTCATTGACCAGGTCCTGCCGAGTAGTTCTGGGCTGATCCCTCACCTTCCTCATGATCATTGATGCCCCACGAGGTGAGATCTTGCATGGAGCCCCAGACCGAGGGTGATTGACCGTCATCTTGAACTTCTTCCATTTTCTAATAATTGCTGCTTGCCTATTGTCCTGTAGCCCATCCCAGCCTTGTGCAGGTCTACAATTTTATCCCTGATGTCCTTACACAGCTCTCTGGTCTTGGCCATTGTGGAGAGGTTGGCGTCTGTTTGATTGAGTGTGTGGACAGGTGTCTTTTATACAGGTAACGAGTTCAAACAGGTGCAGTTAATACAGGTAATGAGTGGAGAACAGGAGGGCTTCTTAAAGAAAAACTAACAGGTCTGTGAGAGCTGGAATTCTTACTGGTTGGTAGGTGATCAAATACTTATGTCATGCAATAAAATGCAAATTAATTACTTAAAAATCATACAATGTGATTTTCTGGATTTTTTTTTGATTCCGTCTCTCACAGTTGAAGTGTACCTATGATAAAATTACAGACCTCTACATGCTTTGTAAGTAGGAAAACCTGCAAAATCGGCAGTGTATCAAATACTTGTTCTCCCCACTGTATATGTTGTGTTTTACTATAATACTGATGGGTCAACTATCACAGAACACAGAGGTTATGCTGCATTTGTGTTCTAAAAGACTGTGTGTGTGTGTTTGCGTGTGTGTGTGTGTGTGTTTGCGTGTGTGTGTGTGTGTGTGTTTGCGTGTGTGTGTGTGTGTGTGTGTGTGTGTGTGTGTGTGTGTGTGTGTGTGTGTGTGTGTATGTGTGTGTGTGTGTGTGTGTGTGTGTGTGTGTGTGATTGCGTGTTTGTGTGTGTGTGTTTGCGTGTGTGTTTGCGTGTGTGTGTGTGTGTGTTTGCGTGTGTGTGTGTGTTTGCGTGTGTGTGTGTGTGTGTGTGTGTGTGTGTGTGTGTGTGTGTGTGTGTGTGTGTGTGTGTGTTAATACAACCAAGCAAACACAGAATATTAATGAATTCATGTTTTTCCTTGTGTCTACAGTGAAGGAATTTAACTCGAAGCGTAAGTCTATGGTTTTAATGGGTTATTACTATAATACTGATGGGTCAACTGTTTATCACAGAGCTCATGGTTTTAATGGGCTATTACTATAATACTGATGGGTCAACTGTTTATCACAGAGCTCATGGTTTTAATGGGTTATTACTATAATACTGATGGGTCAACTGTTTATCACAGAGCACAGAGGTTATGCTGCATTTGTGTTCTTAAAGACTGTGTGTGTGTGTGTGTGTGTGTGTGTGTGTGTGTGCTAATACAACCAGGCTTTTTAATGATTATTATTGTAATGCTTTTATACATTTGTTTTCTTTTGTCTACAGAGATGGAGCGTATAAAAGAATATGAAGAACGAGGTAAGTGGGCTGTTTTGTCTTGTGTTAGAGTTTCATATATACAGGATATCTGATGTTTTAATGGTTTATTACTATAATACTGATGGGTCAACTGTTTATCACAGAGCTCATGGTTTTAATGGGTTATTACTATAATACTGATGGGTCAACTGTTTATCACAGAGCTCATGGTTTTAATGGGTTATTACTATAATACTGATGGGTCAACTGTTTATCACAGAGCTCATTATTTTAATGGGTTATTACTATAATACTGATGGGTCAACTGTTTATCACAGAGCTCATGGTTTTAATGGGTTATTACTATAATACTGATGGGTCAACTGTTTATCACAGAGTTCATGGTTTTAATGGGTTATTACTATAATACTGATGGGTCAACTGTTTATCACAGAGCTCATGGTTTTAATGGGTTATTACTATAATACTGATGGGTCAACTGTTTATCACAGAGCTCATGGTTTTAATGGGTTATTACTATAATACTGATGGGTCAACTGTTTATCACAGAGCTCATGGTTTTAATGGGTTATTACTATAATACTGATGGGTCAACTGTTTATCACAGAGCTCATGGTTTTAATGGGTTATTACTATAATACTGATGGGTCAACTGTTTATCACAGAGCTCATGGTTTTAATGGGTTATTACTATAATACTGATGGGTCAACTGTTTATCACAGAGCTCATGGTTTTAATGGGTTATTACTATAATACTGATGGGTCAACTGTTTATCACAGAGCTCATGGTTTTAATGGGTTATTACTATAATACTGATGGGTCAACTGTTTATCACAGAGCTCATGGTTTTAATGGGTTATTACTATAATACTGATGGGTCAACTATTTATCACAGAACACAGAGGTTATGCTGCATTTGTGTTCTAAAAGACTGTGTGTGTGTTTGCGTGTGTGTGTGTGTGTGTGTGTTTGCGTGTGTGTTTGCGTGTGTGTGTGATTGCGTGTGTGTGTGATTGCGTGTGTGTGTGATTGCGTGTGTGTGTGTGTGTGTTTGCGTGTGTGTTTGCGTGTGTGTGTGTGTGTGTGTGTTTGCGTGTGTGTGTGTGTTTGCGTGTGTGTGTGTGTGTGTGTGTGTGTGTGTGTGTGTGTGTGTGTGTGTTAATACAACCAAGCAAACACAGAATATTAATGAATTCATGTTTTTCCTTGTGTCTACAGTGAAGGAATTTAACTCGAAGCGTAAGTCTATGGTTTTAATGGTTTATTACTATAATACTGATGGGTCAACTGTTTATCACAGAGCTCATGGTTTTAATGGGTTATTACTATAATACTGATGGGTCAACTGTTTATCACAGAGCTCATGGTTTTAATGGGTTATTACTATAATACTGATGGGTCAACTGTTTATCACAGAGCTCATGGTTTTAATGGGTTATTACTATAATACTGATGGGTCAACTGTTTATCACAGAGCTCATGGTTTTAATGGGTTATTACTATAATACTGATGGGTCAACTGTTTATCACAGAGCTCATGGTTTTAATGGGTTATTACTATAATACTGATGGGTCAACTGTTTATCACAGAGCACAGAGGTTATGCTGCATTTGTGTTCTAAAAGACTGTGTGTGTGTGTGTTTGCGTGTGTGTGTGTGTGTGTGTGTGTGTGTGTGTGTGTGTGTGTGTGTGTGTGTGTGTGTGTGTTAATACAACCAAGCAAACACAGAATATTAATGAATTCATGTTTTTCCTAGTGTCTACAGTGAAGGAATTGAAATTGGCACAGGAACAGAAGCGTAAGTGGTCTGAAACCTGACTAGTAATGTCCACTTTGTCTTGTTCTACAGTATATAACTCTATAACCTGACTAGTAATGTCCACTTTGTCTTGTTCTACAGTATATAACTCTATAACCTGACTATTAATGTCCACTTTGTCTTGTTCTACAGTATATAACTCTATAACCTGACTAGTAATGTCCACTTTGTCTTGTTCTACAGTATATAACTCTATAACCTGACTAGTAATGTCAACTTTGTCTTGTTCTACAGTATATAACTCTATAACCTGACTAGTAATGTCCACTTTGTCTTGTTCTACAGTATATAACTCTATAACCTGACTAGTAATGTCCACTTTGTCTTGTTCTACAGTATATAACTCTATAACCTGACTAGTAATGTCCACTTTGTCTTGTTCTACAGTATATAACTCTATAACCTGACTAATAATGTCCACTTTGTCTTGTTCTACAGTATATAACTCTATAACCTGACTAGTAATGTCCACTTTGTCTTGTTCTACAGTATATACCTCTATAACCTGACTAGTAATGTCCACTTTGTCTTGTTCTACAGTATATAACTCTACATCTAACCTGACTAGTAATGTCCACTTTGTCTTGTTCTACAGTATATAACTCTATAACCTGACTAGTAATGTCCACTTTGTCTTGTTCTACAGTATATAACTCTACATCTAACCTGACTAGTAATGTCCACTTTGTCTTGTTCTACAGTATATAACTCTATAACCTGACTAGTAATGTCCACTTTGTCTTATTCTACAGTATATAACTCTACAACCTGACTAGTAATGTCCACTTTGTCTTGTTCTACAGTATATAACTCTATAACCTGACTAGTAATGTCCACTTTGTCTTGTTCTACAGTATATAACTCTACATCTAACCTGACTAGTAATGTCCACTTGTCTTGTTCTACAGTATATAACTCTATAACCTGACTAGTAATGTCCACTTTGTCTTGTTCTACAGTATATAACTCTATAACCTGACTAGTAATGTCCACTTTGTCTTGTTCTACAGTATATAACTCTACATCTAACCTGACTAGTAATGTCCACTTTGTCTTGTTCTACAGTATATAACTCTATAACCTGACTAGTAATGTCCACTTTGTCTTGTTCTACAGTATATAACTCTATAACCTGACTAGTAATGTCCACTTTGTCTTGTTCTACAGTATATAACTCTATAACCTGACTAGTAATGTCCACTTTGTCTTGTTCTACAGTATATAACTCTATAACCTGACTAGTAATGTCCACTTTGTCTTGTTCTACAGTATATAACTCTATAACCTGACTAGTAATGTCCACTTTGTCTTGTTCTACAGTATATAACTCTATAACCTGACTAGTAATGTCCACTTTGTCTTGTTCTACAGTATATAACTCTATAACCTGACTAGTAATGTCCACTTTGTCTTGTTCTACAGTATATAACTCTATAACCTGACTAGTAATGTCCACTTTGTCTTGTTCTACAGTATATAACTCTATAACCTGACTAGTAATGTCCAGTTTGTCTTGTTCTACAGTATATAACTCTATAACCTGATTAGTAATGTCCACTTTGTCTTGTTCTACAGTATATAACTCTATAACCTGACTAGTAATGTCCACTTTGTCTTGTTCTACAGTATATAACTCTATAACCTGACTAGTAATGTCCACTTTGTCTTGTTCTACAGTATATACCTCTATAACCTGACTAGTAATGTCCACTTTGTCTTGTTCTACAGTATATAACTCTATAACCTGACTAGTAATGTCCACTTTGTCTTATTCTACAGTATATAACTATATAACCTGACTAGTAATGTCCACTTTGTCTTGTTCTACAGTATATAACTCTATAACCTGACTAGTAATGTCCACTTTGTCTTGTTCTACAGTATATAACTATACATCTAACCTGACTAGTAATGTCCACTTTGTCTTGTTCTACAGTATATAACTCTACATCTAACCTGACTAGTAATGTCCACTTTGTCTTGTTCTACAGTATATAACTCTATAACCTGACTAGTAATGTCCACTTTGTCTTGTTCTACAGTATATAACTCTATAACCTGACTAGTAATGTCCACTTTGTCTTGTTCTACAGTATATAACTCTATAACCTGACTAGTAATGTCCACTTTGTCTTGTTCTACAGTATATAACTCTATAACCTGACTAGTAATGTCCACTTTGTCTTGTTCTACAGTATATAACTCTATAACCTGACTAGTAATGTCCACTTTGTCTTGTTCTACAGTATATAACTCTATAACCTGATTAGTAATGTCCACTTTGTCTTGTTCTACAGTATATAACTCTATAACCTGACTAGTAATGTCCACTTTGTCTTGTTCTACAGTATATAACTCTATAACCTGACTAGTAATGTCCACTTTGTCTTGTTCTACAGTATATACCTCTATAACCTGACTAGTAATGTCCACTTTGTCTTGTTCTACAGTATATAACTCTATAACCTGACTAGTAATGTCCACTTTGTCTTATTCTACAGTATATAACTCTATAACCTGACTAGTAATGTCCACTTTGTCTTGTTCTACAGTATATAACTCTATAACCTGACTAGTAATGTCCACTTTGTCTTGTTCTACAGTATATAACTATACATCTAACCTGACTAGTAATGTCCACTTTGTCTTGTTCTACAGTATATAACTCTATAACCTGACTAGTAATGTCCACTTTGTCTTGTTCAACAGTATATAACTCTATAACCTGACTAGTAATGTCCACTTTGTCTTGTTCTACAGTATATAACTCTATAACCTGACTAGTAATGTCCACTTTGTCTTGTTATACAGTATATAACTCTACATCTAACCTGACTAGTAATGTCCACTTTGTCTTGTTCTACAGTATATAACTCTATAACCTGACTAGTAATGTCCACTTTGTCTTGTTCTACAGTATATAACTCTATAACCTGACTAGTAATGTCCACTTTGTCTTGTTCTACAGTAGATAACTCTACATCTAACCTGACTAGTAATGTCCACTTTGTCTTGTTCTACAGTATATACCTCTATAACCTGACTAGTAATGTCCACTTTGTCTTGTTCTACAGTATATAACTCTATAACCTGACTAGTAATGTCCACTTTGTCTTATTCTACAGTATATAACTCTATAACCTGACTAGTAATGTCCACGTTGTCTTGTTCTACAGTATATAACTCTATAACCTGACTAGTAATGTCCACTTTGTCTTGTTCTACAGTATATAACTCTATAACCTGACTAGTAATGTCCACTTTGTCTTGTTCTACAGTATATAACTCTATAACCTGACTAGTAATGTCCACTTTGTCTTGTTCTACAGTATATAACTCTATATCTAACCTGACTAGTAATGTCCACTTTGTCTTGTTCTACAGTATATAACTCTATAACCTGATTAGTAATGTCCACTTTGTCTTGTTATACAGTATATAACTATATAACCTGACTAGTAATGTCCACTTTGTCTTGTTCTACAGTATATAACTCTATAACCTGACTAGTAATGTCCACTTTGTCTTGTTCTACAGTATATACCTCTATAACCTGACTAGTAATGTCCACTTTGTCTTGTTCTACAGTATATAACTCTACATCTAACCTGACTAGTAATGTCCACTTTGTCTTGTTCTACAGTATATAACTCTACATCTAACCTGACTAGTAATGTCCACTTTGTCTTGTTCTACAGTATATAACTCTATAACCTGACTAGTAATGTCCACTTTGTCTTGTTCTACAGTATATAACTCTACATCTAACCTGACTAGTAATGTCCACTTTGTCTTGTTCTACAGTATATAACTCTATAACCTGACTAGTAATGTCCACTTTGTCTTGTTCTACAGTATATAACTCTATAACCTGACTAGTAATGTCCACTTTGTCTTGTTCTACAGTATATAACTCTACATCTAACCTGACTAGTAATGTCCACTTTGTCTTGTTCTACAGTATATAACTCTATAACCTGACTAGTAATGTCCACTTTGTCTTGTTCTACAGTATATAACTCTATAACCTGACTAGTAATGTCCACTTTGTCTTGTTCTACAGTATATAACTCTACATCTAACCTGACTAGTAATGTCCACTTTGTCTTGTTCTACAGTATATAACTCTATAACCTGACTAGTAATGTCCACTTTGTCTTGTTCTACAGTATATAACTATATAACCTGACTAGTAATGTCCACTTTGTCTTGTTCTACAGTATATAACTCTATAACCTGACTAGTAATTGTCATGAGCCCTCTCACTCCACCGGGTTACCACCTTAATTTGTTTCCACTATCTTCCACTCTGCTCACCACTCTCTCTCTACTCAGCCTAACTAGCTCCACCTGTCCCTGCTCTGCTCGGCTCTAATTACTCTGCCAGCTGCGCTGCATTACCCACTAACCTCTCCCAGTATTTAAGGCCCTGTCTTTCAGCTCTCCGGTGTCAGATCGTCTGCAAAGCTCACACCCGGAACCTGTTTGCTCGCGCTTCTGGCTCACCCTGGTTTTGTGACCCCGGACCTGCCTGTTTTTTGGATACTCTTCTGCCTCAGGAGATCCAGACCTGCTTCTGCCATTACGACTCCTGACTACTCTTCAATCCCGGTAACTCTGACCAGCCTTCTGCCTTGCTACTACGTATTTTGGATTTCCCTTGAACTGTACTGCTGCCTTGTTTCATTCCGCCCTGTTGTGTCTGTGTCTCCCCCCCCCCAGGACTTCTGGACCACCCACCACCGGCTTCATAGGACGCATCGCTGCCACTGGGGGGGGCACAGACCCAGCACATTGGACGGGATCCCTGTTACCCCTGGAGCCTTCATTCACTCCCTACTTCCCTTTTCCCTTAAGTTTAATAAACTTTCTGGTGTGACGCAATTGTGGTCCTCTGGTCGTCTGTCTGAACCGTGACAGTACGATCTGACCATTATGGACTCAGCGCACACTTTCCCCGACATGGAAACCGATGAGCATGAGCAGCAGTTCCAGCAGCAGCAACAACAACTCGCCATGATCTTTCAACTCCTCACCAACCTTACCCCAGCCAGTCTGCCCACCAGCCCTGCCCCCGAGTTACCTGCCCCGGTCATTGCAGCCGCTGCTCCGGAACCCAAGATTGGAAACCCCGAGCGGTTCAACGGCGATTCAACCCAGGTCCGGCCATTCCTGACTAGCTGCCGACTTCAGTTCTCCTTGCAGCCAAGGACCTTCGCCACGGAGGGGGCTAAAGTTGGGTATGCCATCACTCACCTGACGGGCCGAGCTCGACTCTGGGGAACAGCAGAGTTCGAACGTCAAACCCCCGCATGTGCAACCTTCGACCTGTTTGCTGAGGAGATGCTGAAGGTGTTTGACCTGGATTCACCCACCGCAGAGGCGTCTCGTGAACTGTTCAGTATTCGACAAGGCAGACGTACAGTCGCAGACCATTCCATCGACTTCCGAACCCTGGCTAGACGAAGTTCTTGGAACACACCATCGTTGGTGGACGCGTTCTTCCATAGTTTGGCTGACTATATCAAGGACGAGTTGGTCTCCCATGAACTGCCTTCCACTCTTGATGAAGCCATCGCACTGACTGTCAGGATCGACAGAAGGATACAGACCCGTCGTCGTGAGAGGGGGCGCCAAGGTCCACCTACTACCGGCATTCGGAGAGATCCGACTGGGCTCCTGTCATCTACTGCCACTCACCCAGGTCAGCTTGCTCAGTCTGAGCCTATGGAGATTGGGCGAGCCTCTCTCACTCCTGCAGAGCGCCAGCGCCGCTTCACCTCTAACCTCTGCCTCTATTGTGGAGGTGATGGACATCGTGTGGTAACCTGCCCTTTAAAGGGCCGAAGCTCACCGGGCATAGGGGGAGTCCGGTTGAGTTCAATGACCATCCAGTCCTCCGACCGCAAACCCCTGCTGCAAGTTCACCTCCGCCTCTCTGACTCAACTCACACCCTGGCTGCTCTGGTGGATTCTGGCGCCGAAGCCAACATAATGGACATCAAGCTGGCACGCCAACTGGGACTGGAGAACCTCCGTTTGACACCTCCTATTCCTGCCCGGGCACTGGACGGACACTTACTCGGATCGGTCACTCATGTCACGGCCCCGGTCTCGATGGGTCTGTCCGGAAACCATCAAGAAACTATCCAGTTTCACCTGCTCCCCTCTCCAGGCCAACCCCTCATCCTGGGTTACCCATGGCTCCGCCGGCACAACCCTCAGCTCGACTGGGTGACCGGGGTGATCAGGGAGTGGGGAGAGGACTGCCACCGAACCTGCCTGCTTGCTGCCGCACTACCCCCTCGGCCAGTACCTACTAACTCCGCTCCTGACCTCTCCAATGTCCCAGAATGCTACCATGGTCTCAGAGAGGTGTTTAACAAAGCAAGAGCCACATCTCTGCCCCCTCACCGACCGTACGACTGTGCCATCGACCTCCTCCCTGGAACAGCTCCTCCAAGGGGTCGTCTTTATTCGTTGTCTGCTCCTGAAAGAAAGTCCATGGAGGACTACATCAATGGCTCTCTGTCCGCAGGATTAATCCGTTCATCTTCATCTCCTGCTGGTGCTGGCTTCTTCTTTGTGGGGAAGAAGGACGGATCTCTTCGCCCCTGCATCGACTACAGGGGACTCAACGACATCACAGTGAAAAACCGTTACCCTCTGCCTCTGCTCACCTCTGCTTTTGAGTTGCTCCAGGGAGCCACTGTTTTTACCAAGTTGGATCTCAGAAACGCTTACCACCTAGTGCGGATCCGGGAGGGAGATGAATGGAAAACCGCATTCAATACACCAACAGGCCACTACGAGTATCTGGTTATGCCTTTTGGCCTCACCAATGCTCCTGCTGTGTTCCAGGCTCTAGTGAATGATGTACTGCGGGACATGTTAAACAAGTTTGTCTTCGTTTACCTGGATGACATCTTAATCTACTCCAGAGACCTGTCTGAACACACCCGCCATGTCCAGCAAGTCCTTCATCGTCTTCTGGAGAATTCCCTCTACGCCAAGGCAGAGAAATGTGAGTTTCACGTCAAGACAGTGGCCTTCCTGGGGTACATAGTGGCAGAGGGAAGTATCCAAATGGATCCTGCCAAAGTATCAGCAGTCACTTCATGGCCAGTTCCGGAGAACAGAAAGAAGCTGCAACAGTTTCTGGGGTTTGCTAACTTCTATAGGAAGTTTATCCGGAACTACAGTACCGTTGCTGCCCCTCTCACTGCTCTAACCAGCACCAAGCAACCCTTCACCTGGACCCCAGCAGCCGACAAAGCCTTCAGTACCCTCAAGGTGAGGTTCACCTCCGCTCCCATCCTCCAGATGCCTGATGTGGACCGGCAATTCATTGTGGAGGTGGACGCCTCGGATGTGGGAGTTGGTGCTGTGATTTCTCAGTGGGCTGCGGAGGATAGGAAGCTCCATCCCTGTGCCTTTTTCTCACGTCGGTTGTCCCCCTCTGAGTGCAATTACGACATAGGGAACCGTGAGCTGCTGGCTGTGAAGCTTGCCATGGAGGAGTGGCGTCACTGGCTGGAGGGGTCCACCATTCCATTTCTCGTTTGGACCGATCATAAGAACTTGGAGTACATCCGCACGGCCAAACGGTTGAACTCCAGGCAGTCCCGCTGGGCCCTGTTCTTCACCAGGTTTAATTTCACTCTGTCATACCGGCCTGGATCACGCAACACCAAGCCAGACGCCCTCTCCCGTCAATTCCAGAAGGATGACACCCCCTCCAAGGACCCTGTGTCGATTCTGCCAAGTCCCTGCATCGTTGCAGCTCTGACCTGGGCTGTTGAGGAACAGGTGCTGGAGGCTCTCCGTAACCAGCCAGGTCCCAGCACCTGCCCAGCTGACCGCCTTTTTGTCCCCGAAGACCTGAGGTCCCAGGTCGTTCAGTGGGGACATGACTCCCGCCTAGCTTGTCACCCTGGCTCCACCCGCACTTACAACCTGCTCGCCCAGAGGTTCTGGTGGCCCTCTCTGAGGAAGGATGTACGGGAATTCGTCCAAGCCTGCCCCATCTGCAACCAACACAAGTCGTCCTGCCAGCCCCCAGCCGGATTGCTGCAGCCCCTGCCTGTGCCCAGACGTCCCTGGTCTCACATCGCCCTTGACTTTGTCACGGGGCTGCCCCCTTCAAGGGGCATGACCGTCATTCTCACCATCGTTGACCGTTTCAGCAAGATGGCACACTTCATTCCCCTCCCCAAGCTCCCAACCGCCAAGGAGACCGCCCAGGTGGTCCTGGAACACGTCTTCCGGATCCACGGACTGCCAAGGGATGTAGTTTCTGACCGTGGTCCACAATTCTCCTCCGCTTTTTGGAAGGAGTTCTGTCACCTGCTGGGAGCCACAGTCAGTCTGACTTCCGGATTCCATCCCCAATCCAATGGGCAGTCAGAGCGGGCTAATCAGGAGCTCGAGAAGGCACTGCGATGCATGACTTCACGCAACCCCCACTCCTGGTCGCAGCAATTGACATGGGTGGAGTACGCACACAATTCTCTGACCTGCTCTGCCATCGGTATGTCCCCTTTCCAATGTGTTTATGGATACCAGCCTCCTCTATTTGCCAGCCAGGAAGAGGAGGTTACTTGCCCATCTGCACTTGCTTTTGCCCGTCGATGTCGCCGCACCTGGTCACAAGCCCGAGCCACACTCCTCAGATCCGTTGCCAGCTACACTACCGGGGCCAACCGTCGGAGAATTCCTGCTCCCACCTACCATGTTGGTCAAAGGGTATGGTTGTCATCGAAGAACCTGCCACTCAGGGTGGAGTCGCAGAAGCTGGCACCTCGGTTCATTGGCCCATTCCCTATCATAAGAGTGATTAGCCCAACTGCTGTCCGGCTCCAACTGCCTAATTCCCTGAGGGTGCACCCCACTTTCCATGTGTCTAAGATTAAGCCCATCCATGAGAGTCCGCTGGTCCCTGCGGCGCCTGGTCCTCCTCCTCCACGGCTCGTCGATGGTGGTCTGGTTTACACCGTCCGCCGCCTGCTTCGGTCCAGACGGAGGGGTAGGGGTCTCCAGTACCTCATTGACTGGGAGGGCTATGGACCTGAGGAAAGGACCTGGGTGCCAGCTAGTCGGATTGTGGATAGGACTCTCATCACCGCTTTCCACCAACGGCATCCTGATCAACCTGCAATCCGTAGGGGCCGCCCCAGAGGGGTCCCTAACCGTCCTGCCCGCTCGGCTTCCTGTCCTGTGCCTGATCCTGTCTCGGGACCTGTCCCATCTCCCGACCACGGCCATCCGGCTTCCTCCGAGGATGAGGACGTTCACTCGGACCGTTCGGAGGAGTTCTAGCCCTCCTCCGGCTCCCCTCCTCCCGCCCGGCGTGGTGTTGCTCTTGGGACTTCTGGGGCCGTCCCTTGGGGGGGGGGTTCTGTCATGAGCCCTCTCACTCCACCGGGTTACCACCTTAATTTGTTTCCACTATCTTCCACTCTGCTCACCACTCTCTCTCTACTCAGCCTAACTAGCTCCACCTGTCCCTGCTCTGCTCGGCTCTAATTACTCTGCCAGCTGCGCTGCATTACCCACTAACCTCTCCCAGTATTTAAGGCCCTGTCTTTCAGCTCTCCGGTGTCAGATCGTCTGCAAAGCTCACACCCGGAACCTGTTTGCTCGCGCTTCTGGCTCACCCTGGTTTTGTGACCCCGGACCTGCCTGTTTTTTGGATACTCTTCTGCCTCAGGAGATCCAGACCTGCTTCTGCCATTACGACTCCTGACTACTCTTCAATCCCGGTAACTCTGACCAGCCTTCTGCCTTGCTACTACGTATTTTGGATTTCCCTTGAACTGTACTGCTGCCTTGTTTCATTCCGCCCTGTTGTGTCTGTGTCTCCCCCCCCCCAGGACTTCTGGACCACCCACCACCGGCTTCATAGGACGCATCGCTGCCACTGGGGGGGGCACAGACCCAGCACATTGGACGGGATCCCTGTTACCCCTGGAGCCTTCATTCACTCCCTACTTCCCTTTTCCCTTAAGTTTAATAAACTTTCTGGTGTGACGCAATTGTGGTCCTCTGGTCGTCTGTCTGAACCGTGACAGTAATGTCCACTTTGTCTTGTTCTACAGTATATAACTCTATAACCTGACTAGTAATGTCCACTTTGTCTTGTTCTACAGTATATAACTCTATAACCTGACTAGTAATGTCCACTTTGTCTTGTTCTACAGTATATAACTCTACATCTAACCTGACTAGTAATGTCCACTTTGTCTTGTTCTACAGTATATAACTCTACATCTAACCTGACTAGTAATGTCCACTTTGTCTTGTTCTACAGTATATAACTCGATAACCTGACTAGTAATGTCCACTTTGTCTTGTTCTACAGTATATAACTCTATAACCTGACTAGTAATGTCCACTTTGTCTTGTTCTACAGTATATAACTCTACATCTAACCTGACTAGTAATGTCCACTTTGTCTTGTTCTACAGTATATAACTCTATAACCTGACTAGTAATGTCCACTTTGTCTTGTTCTACAGTATATACCTCTATAACCTGACTAGTAATGTCCACTTTGTCTTGTTCTACAGTATATAACTCTATAACCTGACTAGTAATGTCCACTTTGTCTTGTTCTACAGTATATAACTCTATAACCTGACTAGTAATGTCCACTTTGTCTTGTTCTACAGTATATAACTCTATAACCTGACTAGTAATGTCCACTTTGTCTTGTTCTACAGTATATAACTCTATAACCTGACTAGTAATGTCCACTTTGTCTTGTTCTACAGTATATAACTCTATAACCTGACTAGTAATGTCCACTTTGTCTTGTTTTACAGTATATAACTCTATAACCTGACTAGTAATGTCCACTTTGTCTTGTTCTACAGTATATAACTCTATAACCTGACTAGTAATGTCCACTTTGTCTTGTTCTACAGTATATAACTCTATAACCTGACTAGTAATGTCCACTTTGTCTTGTTCTACAGTATATAACTCTATAACCTGACTAGTAATGTCCACTTTGTCTTGTTCTACAGTATATAACTCTATAACCTGACTAGTAATGTCCACTTTGTCTTGTTCTACAGTATATAACTCTATAACCCGACTAGTAATGTCCACTTTGTCTTGTTCTACAGTATATAACTCTATAACCTGACTAGTAATGTCCACTTTGTCTTGTTCTACAGTATATAACTCTACATCTAACCTGACTAGTAATGTCCACTTTGTCTTGTTCTACAGTATATAACTCTATAACCTGACTAGTAATGTCCACTTTGTCTTGTTCTACAGTATATAACTCTATAACCTGACTAGTAATGTCCACTTTGTCTTGTTCTACAGTATATAACTCTATAACCTGACTAGTAATGTCCACTTTGTCTTGTTCTACAGTATATAACTCTATAACCTGACTAGTAATGTCCACTTTGTCTTGTTCTACAGTATATAACTCTATAACCTGACTAGTAATGTCCACTTTGTCTTGTTCTACAGTATATAACTCTATAACCTGACTAGTAATGTCCACTTTGTCTTGTTCTACAGTATATAACTCTATAGCCTGACTAGTAATGTCCACTTTGTCTTGTTCTACAGTATATAACTCTATAACCTGACTAGTAATGTCCACTTTGTCTTGTTCTACAGTATATAACTCTATAACCTGACTAGTAATGTCCACTTTGTCTTGTTCTACAGTATATAACTATATAACCTGACTAGTAATGTCCACTTTGTCTTGTTCTACAGTATATAACTCTATAACCTGACTAGTAATGTCCACTTTGTCTTGTTCTACAGTATATAACTCTATAACCTGACTAGTAATGTCCACTTTGTCTTGTTCTACAGTATATAACTCTATAACCTGACTAGTAATGTCCACTTTGTCTTGTTCTACAGTATATAACTCTATAACCTGACTAGTAATGTCCACTTTGTTTTGTTCTACAGTATATAACTCTATAACCTGACTAGTAATGTCCACTTTGTCTTGTTCTACAGTATATAACTCTATAACCTGACTAGTAATGTCCACTTTGTCTTGTTCTACAGTATATAACTCTATAACCTGACTAGTAATGTCCACTTTGTCTTGTTCTACAGTATATAACTATATAACCTGACTAGTAATGTCCACTTTGTCTTGTTCTACAGTATATAACTATATAACCTGACTAGTAATGTCCACTTTGTCTTGTTCTACAGTATATAACTCTATAACCTGACTAGTAATGTCCACTTTGTCTTGTTCTACAGTATATAACTCTATAACCTGACTAGTAATGTCCACTTTGTCTTGTTCTACAGTATATAACTCTATAACCTGACTAGTAATGTCCACTTTGTCTTGTTCTACAGTATATAACTATAACCTGACTAGTAATGTCCACTTTGTCTTGTTCTACAGTATATAACTCTATAACCTGACTAGTAATGTCCACTTTGTCTTGTTCTACAGTATATAACTCTACATCTAACCTGACTAGTAATGTCCACTTTGTCTTGTTCTACAGTATATAACTCTATAACCTGACTAGTAATGTCCACTTTGTCTTGTTCTACAGTATATAACTATACATCTAACCTGACTAGTAATGTCCACTTTGTCTTGTTCTACAGTATATAACTCTATAACCTGACTAATAATGTCCACTTTGTCTTGTTCAACAGTATATAACTCTATAACCTGACTAGTAATGTCCACTTTGTCTTGTTCTACAGTATATAACTCTATAACCTGACTAGTAATGTCCACTTTGTCTTGTTATACAGTATATAACTCTACATCTAACCTGACTAGTAATGTCCACTTTGTCTTGTTCTACAGTATATAACTCTATAACCTGACTAGTAATGTCCACTTTGTCTTGTTCTACAGTATATAACTCTATAACCTGACTAGTAATGTCCACTTTGTCTTGTTCTACAGTAGATAACTCTACATCTAACCTGACTAGTAATGTCCACTTTGTCTTGTTCTACAGTATATACCTCTATAACCTGACTAGTAATGTCCACTTTGTCTTGTTCTACAGTATATAACTCTATAACCTGACTAGTAATGTCCACTTTGTCTTATTCTACAGTATATAACTCTATAACCTGACTAGTAATGTCCACGTTGTCTTGTTCTACAGTATATAACTCTATAACCTGACTAGTAATGTCCACTTTGTCTTGTTCTACAGTATATAACTCTATAACCTGACTAGTAATGTCCACTTTGTCTTGTTCTACAGTATATAACTCTATAACCTGACTAGTAATGTCCACTTTGTCTTGTTCTACAGTATATAACTCTATATCTAACCTGACTAGTAATGTCCACTTTGTCTTGTTCTACAGTATATAACTCTATAACCTGATTAGTAATGTCCACTTTGTCTTGTTATACAGTATATAACTATATAACCTGACTAGTAATGTCCACTTTGTCTTGTTATACAGTATATAACTCTATAACCTGACTAGTAATGTCCACTTTGTCTTGTTCTACAGTATATACCTCTATAACCTGACTAGTAATGTCCACTTTGTCTTGTTCTACAGTATATAACTCTACATCTAACCTGACTAGTAATGTCCACTTTGTCTTGTTCTACAGTATATAACTCTACATCTAACCTGACTAGTAATGTCCACTTTGTCTTGTTCTACAGTATATAACTCTATAACCTGACTAGTAATGTCCACTTTGTCTTGTTCTACAGTATATAACTCTCCATCTAACCTGACTAGTAATGTCCACTTTGTCTTGTTCTACAGTATATAACTCTATAACCTGACTAGTAATGTCCACTTTGTCTTGTTCTACAGTATATAACTCTATAACCTGACTAGTAATGTCCACTTTGTCTTGTTCTACAGTATATAACTCTACATCTAACCTGACTAGTAATGTCCACTTTGTCTTGTTCTACAGTATATAACTCTATAACCTGACTAGTAATGTCCACTTTGTCTTGTTCTACAGTATATAACTCTATAACCTGACTAGTAATGTCCACTTTGTCTTGTTCTACAGTATATAACTCTATAACCTGACTAGTAATGTCCACTTTGTCTTGTTCTACAGTATATAACTCTATAACCTGACTAGTAATGTCCACTTTGTCTTGTTCTACAGTATATAACTCTATAACCTGACTAGTAATGTCCACTTTGTCTTGTTCTACAGTATATAACTCTATAACCTGACTAGTAATGTCCACTTTGTCTTGTTCTACAGTATATAACTCTATAACCTGACTAGTAATGTCCACTTTGTCTTGTTCTACAGTATATAACTCTATAACCTGACTAGTAATGTCCACTTTGTCTTGTTCTACAGTATATAACTATATAACCTGACTAGTAATGTCCACTTTGTCTTATTCTACAGTATATAACTCTATAACCTGACTAGTAATGTCCACGTTGTCTTGTTCTACAGTATATAACTCTATAACCTGACTAGTAATGTCCACTTTGTCTTGTTCTACAGTATATAACTCTATAACCTGACTAGTAATGTCCACTTTGTCTTGTTCTACAGTATATAACTCTATAACCTGACTAGTAATGTCCACTTTGTCTTGTTCTACAGTATATAACTCTATATCTAACCTGACTAGTAATGTCCACTTTGTCTTGTTCTACAGTATATAACTCTATAACCTGATTAGTAATGTCCACTTTGTCTTGTTATACAGTATATAACTATATAACCTGACTAGTAATGTCCACTTTGTCTTGTTCTACAGTATATAACTCTATAACCTGACTAGTAATGTCCACTTTGTCTTGTTCTACAGTATATACCTCTATAACCTGACTAGTAATGTCCACTTTGTCTTGTTCTACAGTATATAACTCTACATCTAACCTGACTAGTAATGTCCACTTTGTCTTGTTCTACAGTATATAACTCTACATCTAACCTGACTAGTAATGTCCACTTTGTCTTGTTCTACAGTATATAACTCTATAACCTGACTAGTAATGTCCACTTTGTCTTGTTCTACAGTATATAACTCTACATCTAACCTGACTAGTAATGTCCACTTTGTCTTGTTCTACAGTATATAACTCTATAACCTGACTAGTAATGTCCACTTTGTCTTGTTCTACAGTATATAACTCTATAACCTGACTAGTAATGTCCACTTTGTCTTGTTCTACAGTATATAACTCTACATCTAACCTGACTAGTAATGTCCACTTTGTCTTGTTCTACAGTATATAACTCTATAACCTGACTAGTAATGTCCACTTTGTCTTGTTCTACAGTATATAACTCTATAACCTGACTAGTAATGTCCACTTTGTCTTGTTCTACAGTATATAACTCTACATCTAACCTGACTAGTAATGTCCACTTTGTCTTGTTCTACAGTATATAACTCTATAACCTGACTAGTAATGTCCACTTTGTCTTGTTCTACAGTATATAACTATATAACCTGACTAGTAATGTCCACTTTGTCTTGTTCTACAGTATATAACTCTATAACCTGACTAGTAATGTCCACTTTGTCTTGTTCTACAGTATATAACTCTATAACCTGACTAGTAATGTCCACTTTGTCTTGTTCTACAGTATATAACTCTATAACCTGACTAGTAATGTCCACTTTGTCTTGTTCTACAGTATATAACTCTACATCTAACCTGACTAGTAATGTCCACTTTGTCTTGTTCTACAGTATATAACTCTACATCTAACCTGACTAGTAATGTCCACTTTGTCTTGTTCTACAGTATATAACTCGATAACCTGACTAGTAATGTCCACTTTGTCTTGTTCTACAGTATATAACTCTATAACCTGACTAGTAATGTCCACTTTGTCTTGTTCTACAGTATATAACTCTACATCTAACCTGACTAGTAATGTCCACTTTGTCTTGTTCTACAGTATATAACTCTATAACCTGACTAGTAATGTCCACTTTGTCTTGTTCTACAGTATATACCTCTATAACCTGACTAGTAATGTCCACTTTGTCTTGTTCTACAGTATATAACTCTATAACCTGACTAGTAATGTCCACTTTGTCTTGTTCTACAGTATATAACTCTATAACCTGACTAGTAATGTCCACTTTGTCTTGTTCTACAGTATATAACTCTATAACCTGACTAGTAATGTCCACTTTGTCTTGTTCTACAGTATATAACTCTATAACCTGACTAGTAATGTCCACTTTGTCTTGTTCTACAGTATATAACTCTATAACCTGACTAGTAATGTCCACTTTGTCTTGTTTTACAGTATATAACTCTATAACCTGACTAGTAATGTCCACTTTGTCTTGTTCTACAGTATATAACTCTATAACCTGACTAGTAATGTCCACTTTGTCTTGTTCTACAGTATATAACTCTATAACCTGACTAGTAATGTCCACTTTGTCTTGTTCTACAGTATATAACTCTATAACCTGACTAGTAATGTCCACTTTGTCTTGTTCTACAGTATATAACTCTATAACCTGACTAGTAATGTCCACTTTGTCTTGTTCTACAGTATATAACTCTATAACCCGACTAGTAATGTCCACTTTGTCTTGTTCTACAGTATATAACTCTATAACCTGACTAGTAATGTCCACTTTGTCTTGTTCTACAGTATATAACTCTACATCTAACCTGACTAGTAATGTCCACTTTGTCTTGTTCTACAGTATATAACTCTATAACCTGACTAGTAATGTCCACTTTGTCTTGTTCTACAGTATATAACTCTATAACCTGACTAGTAATGTCCACTTTGTCTTGTTCTACAGTATATAACTCTATAACCTGACTAGTAATGTCCACTTTGTCTTGTTCTACAGTATATAACTCTATAACCTGACTAGTAATGTCCACTTTGTCTTGTTCTACAGTATATAACTCTATAACCTGACTAGTAATGTCCACTTTGTCTTGTTCTACAGTATATAACTCTATAACCTGACTAGTAATGTCCACTTTGTCTTGTTCTACAGTATATAACTCTATAGCCTGACTAGTAATGTCCACTTTGTCTTGTTCTACAGTATATAACTCTATAACCTGACTAGTAATGTCCACTTTGTCTTGTTCTACAGTATATAACTCTATAACCTGACTAGTAATGTCCACTTTGTCTTGTTCTACAGTATATAACTATATAACCTGACTAGTAATGTCCACTTTGTCTTGTTCTACAGTATATAACTCTATAACCTGACTAGTAATGTCCACTTTGTCTTGTTCTACAGTATATAACTCTATAACCTGACTAGTAATGTCCACTTTGTCTTGTTCTACAGTATATAACTCTATAACCTGACTAGTAATGTCCACTTTGTCTTGTTCTACAGTATATAACTCTATAACCTGACTAGTAATGTCCACTTTGTCTTGTTCTACAGTATATAACTCTATAACCTGACTAGTAATGTCCACTTTGTCTTGTTCTACAGTATATAACTCTATAACCTGACTAGTAATGTCCACTTTGTCTTGTTCTACAGTATATAACTCTATAACCTGACTAGTAATGTCCACTTTGTCTTGTTCTACAGTATATAACTATATAACCTGACTAGTAATGTCCACTTTGTCTTGTTCTACAGTATATAACTATATAACCTGACTAGTAATGTCCACTTTGTCTTGTTCTACAGTATATAACTCTATAACCTGACTAGTAATGTCCACTTTGTCTTGTTCTACAGTATATAACTCTATAACCTGACTAGTAATGTCCACTTTGTCTTGTTCTACAGTATATAACTCTATAACCTGACTAGTAATGTCCACTTTGTCTTGTTCTACAGTATATAACTATAACCTGACTAGTAATGTCCACTTTGTCTTGTTCTACAGTATATAACTCTATAACCTGACTAGTAATGTCCACTTTGTCTTGTTCTACAGTATATAACTCTACATCTAACCTGACTAGTAATGTCCACTTTGTCTTGTTCTACAGTATATAACTCTATAACCTGACTAGTAATGTCCACTTTGTCTTGTTCTACAGTATATAACTATACATCTAACCTGACTAGTAATGTCCACTTTGTCTTGTTCTACAGTATATAACTCTATAACCTGACTAATAATGTCCACTTTGTCTTGTTCAACAGTATATAACTCTATAACCTGACTAGTAATGTCCACTTTGTCTTGTTCTACAGTATATAACTCTATAACCTGACTAGTAATGTCCACTTTGTCTTGTTATACAGTATATAACTCTACATCTAACCTGACTAGTAATGTCCACTTTGTCTTGTTCTACAGTATATAACTCTATAACCTGACTAGTAATGTCCACTTTGTCTTGTTCTACAGTATATAACTCTATAACCTGACTAGTAATGTCCACTTTGTCTTGTTCTACAGTAGATAACTCTACATCTAACCTGACTAGTAATGTCCACTTTGTCTTGTTCTACAGTATATACCTCTATAACCTGACTAGTAATGTCCACTTTGTCTTGTTCTACAGTATATAACTCTATAACCTGACTAGTAATGTCCACTTTGTCTTATTCTACAGTATATAACTCTATAACCTGACTAGTAATGTCCACGTTGTCTTGTTCTACAGTATATAACTCTATAACCTGACTAGTAATGTCCACTTTGTCTTGTTCTACAGTATATAACTCTATAACCTGACTAGTAATGTCCACTTTGTCTTGTTCTACAGTATATAACTCTATAACCTGACTAGTAATGTCCACTTTGTCTTGTTCTACAGTATATAACTCTATATCTAACCTGACTAGTAATGTCCACTTTGTCTTGTTCTACAGTATATAACTCTATAACCTGATTAGTAATGTCCACTTTGTCTTGTTATACAGTATATAACTATATAACCTGACTAGTAATGTCCACTTTGTCTTGTTCTACAGTATATAACTCTATAACCTGACTAGTAATGTCCACTTTGTCTTGTTCTACAGTATATACCTCTATAACCTGACTAGTAATGTCCACTTTGTCTTGTTCTACAGTATATAACTCTACATCTAACCTGACTAGTAATGTCCACTTTGTCTTGTTCTACAGTATATAACTCTACATCTAACCTGACTAGTAATGTCCACTTTGTCTTGTTCTACAGTATATAACTCTATAACCTGACTAGTAATGTCCACTTTGTCTTGTTCTACAGTATATAACTCTCCATCTAACCTGACTAGTAATGTCCACTTTGTCTTGTTCTACAGTATATAACTCTATAACCTGACTAGTAATGTCCACTTTGTCTTGTTCTACAGTATATAACTCTATAACCTGACTAGTAATGTCCACTTTGTCTTGTTCTACAGTATATAACTCTACATCTAACCTGACTAGTAATGTCCACTTTGTCTTGTTCTACAGTATATAACTCTATAACCTGACTAGTAATGTCCACTTTGTCTTGTTCTACAGTATATAACTCTATAACCTGACTAGTAATGTCCACTTTGTCTTGTTCTACAGTATATAACTCTACATCTAACCTGACTAGTAATGTCCACTTTGTCTTGTTCTACAGTATATAACTCTATAACCTGACTAGTAATGTCCACTTTGTCTTGTTCTACAGTATATAACTATATAACCTGACTAGTAATGTCCACTTTGTCTTGTTCTACAGTATATAACTCTATAACCTGACTAGTAATGTCCACTTTGTCTTGTTCTACAGTATATAACTCTATAACCTGACTAGTAATGTCCACTTTGTCTTGTTCTACAGTATATAACTCTATAACCTGACTAGTAATGTCCACTTTGTCTTGTTCTACAGTATATAACTCTACATCTAACCTGACTAGTAATGTCCACTTTGTCTTGTTCTACAGTATATAACTCTACATCTAACCTGACTAGTAATGTCCACTTTATCTTGTTCTACAGTATATAACTCGATAACCTGACTAGTAATGTCCACTTTGTCTTGTTCTACAGTATATAACTCTATAACCTGACTAGTAATGTCCACTTTGTCTTGTTCTACAGTATATAACTCTACATCTAACCTGACTAGTAATGTCCACTTTGTCTTGTTCTACAGTATATAACTCTATAACCTGACTAGTAATGTCCACTTTGTCTTGTTCTACAGTATATACCTCTATAACCTGACTAGTAATGTCCACTTTGTCTTGTTCTACAGTATATAACTCTATAACCTGACTAGTAATGTCCACTTTGTCTTGTTCTACAGTATATAACTCTATAACCTGACTAGTAATGTCCACTTTGTCTTGTTCTACAGTATATAACTCTATAACCTGACTAGTAATGTCCACTTTGTCTTGTTCTACAGTATATAACTCTATAACCTGACTAGTAATGTCCACTTTGTCTTGTTCTACAGTATATAACTCTATAACCTGACTAGTAATGTCCACTTTGTCTTGTTCTACAGTATATAACTCTATAACCTGACTAGTAATGTCCACTTTGTCTTGTTCTACAGTATATAACTCTATAACCTGACTAGTAATGTCCACTTTGTCTTGTTCTACAGTATATAACTCTATAACCTGACTAGTAATGTCCACTTTGTCTTGTTCTACAGTATATAACTCTATAACCTGACTAGTAATGTCCACTTTGTCTTGTTCTACAGTATATAACTCTATAACCTGACTAGTAATGTCCACTTTGTCTTGTTCTACAGTATATAACTCTATAACCTGACTAGTAATGTCCACTTTGTCTTGTTCTACAGTATATAACTCTATAACCTGACTAGTAATGTCCACTTTGTCTTGTTCTACAGTATATAACTCTATAACCTGACTAGTAATGTCCACTTTGTCTTGTTCTACAGTATATAACTCTATAACCTGACTAGTAATGTCCACTTTGTCTTGTTCTACAGTATATAACTCTATAACCTGACTAGTAATGTCCACTTTGTCTTGTTCTACAGTATATAACTCTATAACCTGACTAGTAATGTCCACTTTGTCTTGTTCTACAGTATATAACTCTATAACCTGACTAGTAATGTCCACTTTGTCTTGTTCTACAGTATATAACTCTATAACCTGACTAGTAATGTCCACTTTGTCTTGTTCTACAGTATATAACTCTATAACCTGACTAGTAATGTCCACTTTGTCTTGTTCTACAGTATATAACTCTATAACCTGACTAGTAATGTCCACTTTGTCTTGTTCTACAGTATATAACTCTATAACCTGACTAGTAATGTCCACTTTGTCTTGTTCTACAGTATATAACTCTATAACCTGACTAGTAATGTCCACTTTGTCTTGTTCTACAGTATATAACTCTATAACCTGACTAGTAATGTCCACTTTGTCTTGTTCTACAGTATATAACTCTATAACCTGACTAGTAATGTCCACTTTGTCTTGTTCTACAGTATATAACTATATAACCTGACTAGTAATGTCCACTTTGTCTTGTTCTACAGTATATAACTCTATAACCTGACTAGTAATGTCCACTTTGTCTTGTTCTACAGTATATAACTCTATAACCTGACTAGTAATGTCCACTTTGTCTTGTTCTACAGTATATAACTCTATAACCTGACTAGTAATGTCCACTTTGTCTTGTTCTACAGTATATAACTCTATAACCTGACTAGTAATGTCCACTTTGTCTTGTTCTACAGTATATAACTATATAACCTGACTAGTAATGTCCACTTTGTCTTGTTCTACAGTATATAACTATATAACCTGACTAGTAATGTCCACTTTGTCTTGTTCTAGCAGTATATAACTCTATACACCTGAACTAAGTAATGGTCCACTTTGTCTTACAGTATATAACTCTATAACCTGACTAGTAATGTCCACTTTGTCTTGTTCTACAGTATATAACTCTATAACCTGACTAGTAATGTCCACTTTGTCTTGTTCTACAGTATATAACTATAACCTGACTAGTAATGTCCACTTTGTCTTGTTCTACAGTATATAACTCTATAACCTGACTAGTAATGTCCACTTTGTCTTGTTCTACAGTATATAACTCTACATCTAACCTGACTAGTAATGTCCACTTTGTCTTGTTCTACAGTATATAACTCTATAACCTGACTAGTAATGTCCACTTTGTCTTGTTATACAGTATATAACTCTACATCTAACCTGACTAGTAATGTCCACTTTGTCTTGTTCTACAGTATATAACTCATAACCTGACTAGTAATGTCCACTTTGTCTTGTTCTACAGTATATAACTCTATAACCTGACTAGTAATGTCCACTTTGTCTTGTTCTACAGTATATAACTCTATAACCTGACTAGTAATGTCCACTTTGTCTTGTTCTACAGTATATAACTCTATATCTAACCTGACTAGTAATGTCCACTTTGTCTTGTTCTACAGTATATAACTCTATAACCTGATTAGTAATGTCCACTTTGTCTTGTTATACAGTATATAACTATATAACCTGACTAGTAATGTCCACTTTGTCTTGTTCTACAGTATATAACTCTATAACCTGACTAGTAATGTCCACTTTGTCTTGTTCTACAGTATATACCTCTATAACCTGACTAGTAATGTCCACTTTGTCTTGTTCTACAGTATATAACTCTATAACCTGACTAGTAATGTCCACTTTGTCTTATTCTACAGTATATAACTCTATAACCTGACTAGTAATGTCCACTTTGTCTTGTTCTACAGTATATCACTCTATAACCTGACTAGTAATGTCCACTTTGTCTTGTTCTACAGTATATAACTCTACATCTAACCTGACTAGTAATGTCCACTTTGTCTTGTTCTACAGTATATCACTCTATAACCTGACTAGTAATGTCCACTTTGTCTTGTTCTACAGTATATAACTCTATAACCTGACTAGTAATGTCCACTTTGTCTTGTTCTACAGTATATAACTCTATAACCTGACTAGTAATGTCCACTTTGTCTTGTTCTACAGTATATAACTCTATAACCTGACTAGTAATGTCCACTTTGTCTTGTTCTACAGTATTACATTTTTACATTTTAGTCATTTTAGCAGACGCTCTTATCCAGAGCGACTTACATATATATTTTTTTATACTGGCCCCCTGTGGGAATCGAACCCACAACCCTGGCGTTGCAAACGCCATGCTCTATCAACTGAGCTACATCCCTGCCGGCCATTCCCTCCCCTACCCTGGACGACGCTGGGCCAATTGCGCGCCGCCCATGAGTCTCCCGGTCGCGGCCGGCTGCGACAGAGCCTGGATTCGAACCAGGATCTAGTGGCACAGTTTTGCACTGCGATGCAGTGCCTTAGACCACTGCGCCACTCAGGAGCTATGTATATAACTCTGGAGCTCAGTATATAACTCTACATCTAACCTGACTAGTAATGTCCACTTTGTCTTGTTCTACAGTATATAACTCTATAACCTGACTAGTAATGTCCACTTTGTCTTGTTCTACAGTATATAACTCTATAACCTGACTAGTAATGTCCACTTTGTCTTGTTCTACAGTATATAACTCTATAACCTGACTAGTAATGTCCACTTTGTCTTGTTCTACAGTATATAACTCTATAACCTGACTAGTAATGTCCACTTTGTCTTGTTCTACAGTATTTAACTCTACATCTAACCTGACTAGTAATGTCCACTTTGTCTTGTTCTACAGTATATAACTCTATAACCTGACTAGTAATGTCCACTTTGTCTTGTTCTACAGTATATAACTCTATAACCTGACTAGTAATGTCCACTTTGTCTTGTTCTACAGTATATAACTCTACATCTAACCTGACTAGTAATGTCCACTTTGTCTTGTTCTACAGTATATAACTCTATAACCTGACTAGTAATGTCCACTTTGTCTTGTTCTACAGTATATAACTATATAACCTGACTAGTAATGTCCACTTTGTCTTGTTCTACAGTATATAACTCTATAACCTGACTAGTAATGTCCACTTTGTCTTGTTCTACAGTATATAACTATATAACCTGACTAGTAATGTCCACTTTGTCTTGTTCTACAGTATATAACTCTATAACCTGACTAGTAATGTCCACTTTGTCTTGTTCTACAGTATATAACTCTATAACCTGACTAGTAATGTCCACTTTGTCTTGTTCTACAGTATATAACTATATAACCTGACTAGTAATGTCCACTTTGTCTTGTTCTACAGTATATAACTCTATAACATGACTAGTAATGTCCACTTTGTCTTGTTCTACAGTATATAACTCTATAACCTGACTAGTAATGTCCACTTTGTCTTGTTCTACAGTATATAACTCTATAACCTGACTAGTAATGTCCACTTTGTCTTGTTCTACAGTATATAACTCTATAACCTGACTAGTAATGTCCACTTTGTCTTGTTCTACAGTATATAACTCTATAACCTGACTAGTAATGTCCACTTTGTCTTGTTCTACAGTATATAACTCTATAACCTGACTAGTAATGTCCACTTTGTCTTGTTCTACAGTATATAACTCTATAACCTGACTAGTAATGTCCACTTTGTCTTGTTCTACAGTATATAACTCTATAACCTGACTAGTAATGTCCACTTTGTCTTGTTCTACAGTATATAACTCTACATCTAACCTGACTAGTAATGTCCACTTTGTCTTGTTCTACAGTATATAACTCTACATCTAACCTGACTAGTAATGTCCACTTTATCTTGTTCTACAGTATATAACTCTATAACCTGACTAGTAATGTCCACTTTGTCTTGTTCTACAGTATATAACTCTATAACCTGACTAGTAATGTCCACTTTGTCTTGTTCTACAGTATATAACTCTATAACCTGACTAGTAATGTCTACTTTGTCTTGTTCTACAGTATATAACTCTATAACCTGACTAGTAATGTCCACTTTGTCTTGTTCTACAGTATATAACTCTATAACCTGACTAGTAATGTCCACTTTGTCTTGTTCTACAGTATATAACTCTATAACCTGACTAGTAATGTCCACTTTGTCTTGTTCTACAGTATATAACTCTATAACCTGACTAGTAATGTCCACTTTGTCTTGTTCTACAGTATATAACTCTATAACCTGACTAGTAATGTCCACTTTGTCTTGTTCTACAGTATATAACTCTATAACCTGACTAGTAATGTCCACTTTGTCTTGTTCTACAGTATATAACTCTATAACCTGACTAGTAATGTCCACTTTGTCTTGTTCTACAGTATATAACTATATAACCTGACTAGTAATGTCCACTTTGTCTTGTTCTACAGTATATAACTATATAACCTGACTAGTAATGTCCACTTTGTCTTGTTCTACAGTATATAACTCTATAACCTGACTAGTAATGTCCACTTTGTCTTGTTCTACAGTATATAACTCTACATCTAACCTGACTAGTAATGTCCACTTTGTCTTGTTCTACAGTATATAACTCTTTAACCTGACTAGTAATGTCCACTTTGTCTTGTTCTACAGTATATAACTCTATAACCTGTCTAGTAATGTCCACTTTGTCTTGTTCTACAGTATTTAACTCTACATCTAACCTGACTAGTAATGTCCACTTTGTCTTGTTCTACAGTATATAACTCTATAACCTGACTAGTAATGTCCACTTTGTCTTGTTCTACAGTATATAACTCTACATCTAACCTGACTAGTAATGTCCACTTTGTCTTGTTCTACAGTATATAACTCTATAACCTGACTAGTAATGTCCACTTTGTCTTGTTCTACAGTATATAACTCTATAACCTGACTAGTAATGTCCACTTTGTCTTGTTCTACAGTATATAACTCTATAACCTGACTAGTAATGTCCACTTTGTCTTGTTCTACAGTATATAACTCTATATCTAACCTGACTAGTAATGTCCACTTTGTCTTGTTCTACAGTATATAACTCTATAACCTGATTAGTAATGTCCACTTTGTCTTGTTATACAGTATATAACTATATAACCTGACTAGTAATGTCCACTTTGTCTTGTTCTACAGTATATAACTCTATAACCTGACTAGTAATGTCCACTTTGTCTTGTTCTACAGTATATACCTCTATAACCTGACTAGTAATGTCCACTTTGTCTTGTTCTACAGTATATAACTCTATAACCTGACTAGTAATGTCCACTTTGTCTTATTCTACAGTATATAACTCTATAACCTGACTAGTAATGTCCACTTTGTCTTGTTCTACAGTATATCACTCTATAACCTGACTAGTAATGTCCACTTTGTCTTGTTCTACAGTATATAACTCTACATCTAACCTGACTAGTAATGTCCACTTTGTCTTGTTCTACAGTATATAACTCTATAACCTGACTAGTAATGTCCACTTTGTCTTGTTCTACAGTATATAACTCTATAACCTGACTAGTAATGTCCACTTTGTCTTGTTCTACAGTATATAACTCTACATCTAACCTGACTAGTAATGTCCACTTTGTCTTGTTCTACAGTATATAACTCTATAACCTGACTAGTAATGTCCACTTTGTCTTGTTCTACAGTATATAACTCTATAACCTGACTAGTAATGTCCACTTTGTCTTGTTCTACAGTATATAACTCTATAACCTGACTAGTAATGTCCACTTTGTCTTGTTCTACAGTATATAACTCTATAACCTGACTAGTAATGTCCACTTTGTCTTGTTCTACAGTATATAACTCTACATCTAACCTGACTAGTAATGTCCACTTTGTCTTGTTCTACAGTATATAACTCTATAACCTGACTAGTAATGTCCACTTTGTCTTGTTCTACAGTATATAACTCTATAACCTGACTAGTAATGTCCACTTTGTCTTGTTCTACAGTATATAACTCTACATCTAACCTGACTAGTAATGTCCACTTTGTCTTGTTCTACAGTATATAACTCTATAACCTGACTAGTAATGTCCACTTTGTCTTGTTCTACAGTATATAACTATATAACCTGACTAGTAATGTCCACTTTGTCTTGTTCTACAGTATATAACTCTATAACCTGACTAGTAATGTCCACTTTGTCTTGTTCTACAGTATATAACTCTATAACCTGACTAGTAATGTCCACTTTGTCTTGTTCTACAGTATATAACTCTATAACCTGACTAGTAATGTCCACTTTGTCTTGTTCTACAGTATATAACTCTATAACCTGACTAGTAATGTCCACTTTGTCTTGTTCTACAGTATATAACTCTATAACCTGACTAGTAATGTCCACTTTGTCTTGTTCTACAGTATATAACTCTATAACCTGACTAGTAATGTCCACTTTGTCTTGTTCTACAGTATATAACTCTATAACCTGACTAGTAATGTCCACTTTGTCTTGTTCTACAGTATATAACTCTATAACCTGACTAGTAATGTCCACTTTGTCTTGTTCTACAGTATATAACTCTACATCTAACCTGACTAGTAATGTCCACTTTGTCTTGTTCTACAGTATATAACTCTATAACCTGACTAGTAATGTCCACTTTGTCTTGTTCTACAGTATATAACTCTATAACCTGACTAGTAATGTCCACTTTGTCTTGTTCTACAGTATATAACTCTACATCTAACCTGACTAGTAATGTCCACTTTGTCTTGTTCTACAGTATATAACTCTATAACCTGACTAGTAATGTCCACTTTGTCTTGTTCTACAGTATATAACTATATAACCTGACTAGTAATGTCCACTTTGTCTTGTTCTACAGTATATAACTCTATAACCTGACTAGTAATGTCCACTTTGTCTTGTTCTACAGTATATAACTCTATAACCTGACTAGTAATGTCCACTTTGTCTTGTTCTACAGTATATAACTCTATAACCTGACTAGTAATGTCCACTTTGTCTTGTTCTACAGTATATAACTCTATAACCTGACTAGTAATGTCCACTTTGTCTTGTTCTACAGTATATAACTCTATAACCTGACTAGTAATGTCCACTTTGTCTTGTTCTACAGTATATAACTCTATAACCTGACTAGTAATGTCCACTTTGTCTTGTTCTACAGTATATAACTCTACATCTAACCTGACTAGTAATGTCCACTTTGTCTTGTTCTACAGTATATAACTCTACATCTAACCTGACTAGTAATGTCCACTTTGTCTTGTTCTACAGTATATAACTCTATAACCTGACTAGTAATGTCCACTTTGTCTTGTTCTACAGTATATAACTCTATAACCTGACTAGTAATGTCCACTTTGTCTTGTTCTACAGTATATAACTCTATAACCTGACTAGTAATGTCCACTTTGTCTTGTTCTACAGTATATAACTCTATAACCTGACTAGTAATGTCCACTTTGTCTTGTTCTACAGTATATAACTCTATAACCTGACTAGTAATGTCCACTTTGTCTTGTTCTACAGTATATAACTCTATAACCTGACTAGTAATGTCCACTTTGTCTTGTTCTACAGTATATAACTCTATAACCTGACTAGTAATGTCCACTTTGTCTTGTTCTACAGTATATAACTCTATAACCTGACTAGTAATGTCCACTTTGTCTTGTTCTACAGTATATAACTCTATAACCTGACTAGTAATGTCCACTTTGTCTTGTTCTACAGTATATAACTCTATAACCTGACTAGTAATGTCCACTTTGTCTTGTTCTACAGTATATAACTCTATAACCTGACTAGTAATGTCCACTTTGTCTTGTTCTACAGTATATAACTCTATAACCTGACTAGTAATGTCCACTTTGTCTTGTTCTACAGTATATAACTCTATAACCTGACTAGTAATGTCCACTTTGTCTTGTTCTACAGTATATAACTCTACATCTAACCTGACTAGTAATGTCCACTTTGTCTTGTTCTACAGTATATAACTCTTTAACCTGACTAGTAATGTCCACTTTGTCTTGTTCTACAGTATATAACTCTATAACCTGTCTAGTAATGTCCACTTTGTCTTGTTCTACAGTATTTAACTCTACATCTAACCTGACTAGTAATGTCCACTTTGTCTTGTTCTACAGTATATAACTCTATAACCTGACTAGTAATGTCCACTTTGTCTTGTTCTACAGTATATAACTCTATAACCTGACTAGTAATGTCCACTTTGTCTTGTTCTACAGTATATAACTCTACATCTAACCTGACTAGTAATGTCCACTTTGTCTTGTTCTACAGTATATAACTCTATAACCTGACTAGTAATGTCCACTTTGTCTTGTTCTACAGTATATAACTCTATAACCTGACTAGTAATGTCC
>NW_028163797.1:2500-57662 GCF_964263955.1 Coregonus lavaretus | reverse complement strand
GAGAGAGATACAGAGAGAGAGACAGGGAGAGAGAGAGACAGAGAGAGACAGAGAGAGGGAGACAGAGAGACAGAGAGAGAAACAGAGAGAGAGAGACAGAGAGAGACAGAGAGAAGGAGACAGAGAGAATGAGACAGAGAGAGACACAGAGAGAGTGACAGAGAGAAGGAGACAGAGAGAGACACAGAGAGAGTGACAGAGAGAGTGACAGAGAGAGAGACAGAGAGAGAGAGACAGAGAGAGAGGCAGAGAGAGAGACAGAGAGAGAAGCAGAGAGAGAGACAGAGAGAGCGACAGAGAGAGAGACAGAGGGAGAGACAGAGAGAGAGAGAAAGAGAGAGAGAGTGAGAGAACACAAAAAGAGAATTACTTGACACATTGGAAGAACAAACAAAAAAACAGATTAAACGAGAATGCTATTTGCCCCTAAACAGAGAGTACACAGTGGCAGAATACCTGACCACTGTGACTGACCCAAATTTAAGGAAATCTTTGACTATGTACAGACTCAGTGAGCATAGCCTTGCTATTGAGAAAGGCCGCCGTAGGCAAACCTGGCTCTCAAGAAAAGACAGGCTATGTGCACACTGCCCACAAAATGAGGTGGAAACTGAGCTGCACTTCCTAACCTCCTGCCAAATGTATGACCATATTAGAGACACATATTTCCCTCAGACACAAATAATTAAAAAACAAACCCAATTTTGATCAACTCCCTTATCTACTGGGTGAAAAACCACAGTATGCCATCACAGCTGCAATATGTGTGACCTGTTTCCACAAGAAAAGGGCAACCAGTGAAGAACAAACACCATTGTAAATACAACCCATATTTATGTTTCTTTATTTTCCCATTTGTACTTTAACTATTTGCACATTGTTACAACACTGTATATATACATAATATTACATTTGAAATGTCTTTATTCTTTTGGAACTTCTGAGTGTAATGTTTACTGTTAATATTTATTGTTTATTTCACTTTTGTTTACTATCTACTTCACTTGCTTTGGCAATGTTAACATACGTTTCCCATGCCAATAAAGCCCTTAAATTGAAATTGAAATTGAAAATTGAATTGAGAGCCAGAGAGAGGGAGACAGAAAGAGCGACAGCGAGAGAGACAGAGAGACAGAGAGAGAGACAGAGAGAGGGAGACAGAGAGGGAGACAGAGAGAGAGACAGAGAGACAGACAGCGAGAGCGACAGAGAGAGAGACAGAGAGACAAGCAGAGAGACAGAGATAGAGAGAGAAGCAGAGAGGGAGACAGAGAGAGAGACAGAGAGAGGGAGACAGAGAGACAGAGAGAGACAGATAGAGAAACAGAGAGAGAGACAGAGAGAGGGAGACAGAGAGAGAGACAGAGAGAGAGACAGAGAGAGGGAGACAGAGAGACAGAGAGAGAGACAGAGAGAGAGACAGAGAGAGAGACAGTGAGAGAGAGAGAGAGAGAGAGAGAGAGAGAGAGAGAGAGAGAGAGAGAGAGAGAGAGAGAGAGAGACAGACAGAGAGACAGAGAGAGAGAGACAGAGAGAGAGACAGAGAGAGAGAGAGAGAGACAGAGAGAGGGAGACAGAGAGACAGAGACAGAGATAGAGACAGAGAGAGAGAGAGACAGAGACAGAGAGAGACAGACAGACAGACAGTGAGAGACAGCAAGAGAAGGAGGAAGGGAGGGACAGACAGACAGACAGAGAAAACACACAATCAGCTTCTGCTCTAACACTAGTATTTCTCTTATTTAGCTCTCGTACTTGTTAGTCCTCTTTAGTCTTCTCTCTCTCTCTCTTTCTCTCTCTCTCTGTCGCTCATACACGCACGTACACACGTACACACGTACACACGTACACACGTACACACACACACACACACACACACACACACACGCGCCCTCAAGGTAATCAGGCCTAATGTTTGTTCAGCAGGGTATGCATGGGTGGGCCTCTGATTGTTATGATTATCAATCTGTAATCAGGCTCAGTAGAAATTCCAAAACAAAACAAACTCTCCATAATCAGGAGCTCACCCACACAAACAGAGCTAATCACAGAGGATGCACTAATGACCTTATTGAACCAAACCCTGTGTGTGTGTCTGTGGGTCAGTGTGGATGTGTGTGCGTGAGTGAGTGTGATTAGCCCCTCGTCCTCTTTTAAACAAGAATAATCTGTTTAGAATTTACCTGATGACTGTCTCCTAGGTAGCGTCTGTCAGACCGCCACCCTGCCTTCATTGGACCGTGGGCCTCCTGTGGGAGGAGTCCACCCATCCATGGAGCTGAAGCCCCTCCTCCCGCTCAGCCTGTTCCATGGCTTCACTGAAGTGAGTAGTAACAATCACCACCATCACCATAGTTACGATGCTGTCAATTGCTATGTTGCCATCATAGAAGACTGATGCCCCTACCACCCAGAGCCATATATTCTGTTTCCACCTAGACACTTGTGTAGATCTAAAGAGATTAGATAAGCAACCAGTGGTGATACTGGTATCTCTGCTTTGCCCTTCTAATAGGGCAGGTGGAATATCACCCTAAGGGTTGATTTGGGATTGGGCGCCTGTCACAATAATCCATATTGACACTGAGGTCACCTGGAGTGACTCAGCTAGGGGCTAAACCCTTTGACAAAGAAAGGTGGGACTGTGCAGGATGAGACTAATCTAAGGGTTTTATCAACATGTCCCCCTGCAGAAACTGAAATCTGGTCAAAAACAGCAGTTGAGAAACAAATGTATTACAGTACATGTCAGTTAACCTTCTCCCATAAAGAATAGGTTAGAGTCAACATGGATAAATTATATACTATGTCCTCCATGCCGGCACACCATCCGTGACATTTTCTGTCTGCTAAACGGTGCTGAATTGCACAGGAACGACATATCACTCACAATTTATTTTTATAATGGTCATGAGATGATAGTAATAGTGAATTCAGACCTAACATACATAACATTGTTGTTGTTGTTGTTGTTGTTGTTGTGTATTAGTTAGTAGTGCTTTGACATTTCTCCACACAACCTGAGGCGAGCTTTACTCTGTTGTTTCTGCACCAATCTTTTCTGAGAACTCTGTCCAGGTCTAGCCAGCGTGTCTCAGGGACCAGGACTAGCCAGCTTGTCTCAGGGACCAGGAGTAGCCAGCGTGTCTCAGGGACCAGGAGTAGCCAGCGTGTCTCAGGGACCAGGACTAGCCAGCGTGTCTCAGGGACCAGGAGTAGCCAGCGTGTCTCAGGGACCAGGACTAGCCAGCGTGTCTCAGGGACCAGGAGTAGCCAGCGTGTCTCAGGGACCAGGACTTGCCAGCGTGTCTCAGGGACCAGGAGTAGCCAGCGTGTCTCAGGGTCCAGGAATAGCCAGCGTGTCTCAGGGACCAGGAGTAGCCAGCGTGTCTCAGGGACCAGGAGTAACCAGCGTGTCTCAGGGACCAGGACTAGCCAGCGTGTCTCAGGGACCAGGAGTAGCCAGCGTGTCTCAGGGACCTGAGACACGCTGGCTAGTCCAGCCCCTGAGACACGCTGGCTAGTCCTGGACCCTGAGACACGCTGGCTATTCCTGGACCCTGAGACACGCTGGCTAGTCCTGGTCCCTGAGACACGCTGGCAAGTCCTGGTCCCTGAGACACGCTGGCTACTCCTGGTCCCTGAGACACGCTGGCTAGTCCTGGTCCCTGAGACACGCTGGCTAGTCCAGCCCCTGAGACACGCTGGCTAGTCCAGCCCCTGAGACTCGCTGGCTAGTCCTGGTCCCTGAGACACGCTGGCTAGTCCAGCCCCTGAGACACGCTGGCTAGTCCAGCCCCTGAGACTCGCTGGCTAGTCCTGGTCCCTGAGACACGCTGGCTATTCCTGGACCCTGAGACACGCTGGCTACTCCTGGTCCCTGAGACACGCTGGCTACTCCTGGTCCCTGAGACACGCTGGCTACTCCTGGCCCCTGAGACACGCTGGCTAGTCCTGGTCCCTGAGACACGCTGGTTACTCCTGGTCCCTGAGACACGCTGGCTACTCCTGGTCCCTGAGACACGCTGGCTAGTCCTGGTCTCTGAGACACGCTGGCTAGTCCTGGTCCCTGAGACACGCTGGCTAGTCCTGGTCCCTGAGACACGCTGGCTACTCTTGGTCCCTCAGACACGCTGGCTACTCCTGGTCCCTGAGACACGCTGGCTACTCCTGGTCCCTGAGACACGCTGGCTAGTCCTGGACCCTGAGACACGCTGGCTACTCCTGGTCCCTGAGACACGCTGGCTAGTCCTGGTCCCTGAGACACGCTGGCTAGTCCTGGACCCTGAGACACGCTGGCTACTCCTGGTCCCTGAGACACGCTGGCTAGTCCTGGTCCCTGAGACACACTGGCTAGTCCTGGTCCCTGAGACACGCTGGCTAGTCCTGGCCCCTGAGACACGCTGGCTACTCCTGGTCCCTGAGACACGCTGGCTAGTCCTGGTCCCTGAGACACGCTGGCTACTCCTGGTCCCTGAGACACGCTGGCTAGTCCTGGTCCCTGAGACACGCTGGCTAGTCCAGCCCCTGAGACACGCTGGCTAGTCCAGCCCCTGAGACTCGCTGGCTAGTCCTGGTCCCTGAGACACGCTGGCTAGTCCTGGTCCCTGAGACACGCTGGCTAGTCCTGGCCCCTGAGACACGCTGGCTAGTCCTGGTCCCTGAGACACGCTGGCTAGTCCTGGTCCCTGAGACACGCTGGCTACTCCTGGTCCCTGAGACACGCTGGCTAGTCCTGGTCCCTGAGACACGCTGGCTAGTCCAGCCCCTGAGACACGCTGGCTAGTCCAGCCCCTGAGACTCGCTGGCTAGTCCTGGTCCCTGAGACACGCTGGCTATTCCTGGACCCTGAGACACGCTGGCTAGTCCTGGTCCCTGAGACACGCTGGTTACTCCTGGTCCCTGAGACACGCTGGCTACTCCTGGTCCCTGAGACACGCTGGCTAGTCCTGGTCCCTGAGACACGCTGGCTACTCCTGGTCCCTGAGACACGCTGGCTACTCCTGGTCCCTGAGACACGCTGGCTACTCCTGGTCCCTGAGACACGCTGGCTAGTCCTGGTCCCTGAGACACGCTGGCTAGTCCTGGTCCCTGAGACACGCTGGCTAGTCCTGGTCCCTGAGACACGCTGGCTAGTCCTGGTCCCTGAGACACGCTGGCTAGTCCTGGTCCCTGAGACACGCTGGCTAGTCCTGGTCCCTGAGACACGCTGGCTAGTCCTGGACCCTGAAACACGCTGGCTAGTCCTGGTCCCTGAGACACGCTGGCTAGTCCTGGTCCCTGAGACACGCTGGCTAGTCCTGGTCCCTGAGACACGCTGGCTAGTCCTGGTCCCTGAGACACGCTGGCTAGTCCTGGACCCTGAGACACGCTGGCTAGTCCTGGTCCCTGAGACACGCTGGCTAGTCCTGGTCCCTGAGACACCCTGGCTAGTCCTGGTCCCTGAGACACGCTGGCTACTCCTGGTCCCTGAGACACGCTGGCTAGTCCTGGTCCCTGAGACACGTTGGCTAGTCCTGGTCCCTGAGACACGCTGGCTAGTCCTGGTCCCTGAGACACGCTGGCTAGTCCTGGTCCCTGAGACACGCTGGCTAGTCCTGGTCCCTGAGACACGCTGGCTAGTCCTGGTCCCTGATACACGCTGGCTAGTCCTGGTCCCTGAGACACGCTGGCTCGTCCTGGCCCCTGAGGGCCCTACTCGCATAAAAAGGTTGGATGGAAGCCAGGTTAGTGTCTATAACCAGATTTCCATCCAACCTTTTTATGTGAGTAAAGTACATGTCGGATAAAACATTTCAGGCCTGATGGAAACAGAACATTTGTCGCTAAACTTTACAAATGTCGATAAAACAAAACACGCTTGGGATCTTTTTGTGTCTGTAAAATGAATTATGTGAGAAATGTCAGTGTTAACGCTTTTATGCTCAAATATTGATATAATAACCATCATATCGAAGTAAACTTGGAGTCACGCGATGACATGTTGTGTGGTCCTCCCACAACGACTCATCGGGAAAGCATGTAGTTTATTAGGCTACAGATTAAATAAAGTATGAGGAACTTGACAGGGTGATGAAAGTGCAAGGTGATGAGTTTGATGCTCCTTTCCAATAAATATCAAGGGTCTTATTCTGGTGACATGATAGTCGATGCTTGGCTGCCATTTGACAAATAAAAATAATAATCTCATCATGTAGGCTACACGTGCGCACAGATAGAGCTGTTGGCTAGAGCGCAAATGCCAATATCAGAGTGGGCACACTCGCTAAATAACGCAACATTTTTTGTGAGAAAACCATCAGTAGAGTTGAAAATGCGATGGAAACCCATTTAACTTGTATTTTGTATTCGGTACATAGGAATTTAAACGCAAAAGGTGTTTTTATGTGTATTGTGTCATCACACACAGCTTTTTATCTGCAACAAGTCAATTTGATTCAAAAATCTCTGGTGGGAAAATGGGCCGATTTGTTTTTATGCAGATTTTTGAATATTCGTATGAAAATCTGTCGCCAATTGGATGGAAACCTACCTTAAGACAAGTTTCAGAGATAGACAGCAAAACAATGTACAGTGGGGAAAAAAAGTATTTAGTCAGCCACCAATTGTGCAAGTTCTCCCACTTAAAAAGATGAGAGAGGCCTGTAATTTTCATCATAGGTACACGTCAACTATGACAGACAAATTGAGGGGAAAAAATCCAGAAAATCACATTGTAGGATTTTTTATGAATTTATTTGCAAATTATGGTGGAAAATAAGTATTTGGTCACCTACAAACAAGCAAGATTTCTGGCTCTCACAGACCTGTAACTTCTTCTTTAAGAGGCTCCTCTGTCCTCCACTCGTTACCTGTATTAATGGCACCTGTTTGAACTTGTTATCAGTATAAAAGACACCTGTCCACAACCTCAAACAGTCACACTCCAAACTCCACTATGGCCAAGACCAAAGAGCTGTCAAAGGACACCAGAAACAAAATTGTAGACCTGCACCAGGCTGGGAAGACTGAATCTGCAATAGGTAAGCAGCTTGGTTTGAAGAAATCAACTGTGGGAGCAATTATTAGGAAATGGAAGACATACAAGACCACTGATAATCTCCCTCAATCTGGCGCTCCACGCAAGATCTCACCCTGTGGGGTCAAAATGATCACAAGAACGGTGAGCAAAAATCCCAGAACCACACGGGGGGACCTAGTGAATGACCTGCAGAGAGCTGGGACCAAAGTAACAAAGCCTACCATCAGTAACACACTACGCCGCCAGGGACTCAAATCCTGCAGTGCCAGACGTGTCCCCCTGCTTAAGCCAGTACATGTCCAGGCCCGTCTGAAGTTTGCTAGAGTGCATTTGGATGATCCAGAAGAGGATTGGGAGAATGTCATATGGTCAGATGAAACCAAAATATAACTTTTTGGTAAAAACTCAACTCGTCGTGTTTGGAGGACAAAGAATGCTGAGTTGCATCCAAAGAACACCATACCTACTGTGAAGCATGGGGGTGGAAATATCATGCTTTGGGGCTGTTTTTCTGCAAAGGGACCAGGATGACTGATCCGTGTAAAGGAAAGAATGAATGGGGCCATGTATCGTGAGATTTTGAGTGAAAACCTCCTTCCATCAGCAAGGGCATTGAAGATGAAACGTGGCTGGGTCTTTCAGCATGACAATGATCCCAAACACACCGCCCGGGCAACGAAGGAGTGGCTTCGTAAGAAGCATTTCAAGGTCCTGGAGTGGCCTAGCCAGTCTCCAGATCTCAACCCCATAGAAAATCTTTGGAGGGAGTTGAAAGTCTGTGTAGCCCAGCGACAGCCCCAAATCATCACTGCTCTAGAGGAGGTCTGCATGGAGGAATGGGCCAAAATACCAGCAACAGTGTGTGAAAACCTTGTGAAGACTTACAGAAAACGTTTGACCTGTGTCATTACCAACAAAGGGTATATAACAAAGTATTGAGAAACTTTTGTTATTGACCAAATACTTATTTTCCACCATAATTTGCAAATAAATTCATTAAAATTCCTACAATGTGATTTTCTGGATTTTTTTCCCTCATTTTGTCTGTCATAGTTGACGTGTACCTATGATGAAAATTACAGGCCTCTCTCATCTTTTTAAGTGGGAGAACTTGCACAATTGGTGGCTGACTAAATACTTTTTTTCCCCACTTTAGGTAGGCGTTCTCTGTATTGGCTGGTTGAAAATCAAGAGGTTCTTCTCAAATCAAATACAATATTATTCGTCACATATTTCGTAAACAACAGGTGTGGACTAACAGTGAAACGCTTACTTACGGGCCCTTCCCAACAATGCAGAGAGAAATAAAATAGAGAAATAATAGAAAAATAAAACACGTAATAATACAAGTAATAATAGATACACATTGAGTAACAATAACTTGGTTATATACAAGGGGTACCAGTACCGAGTCGATGTGCAGGGGTACGAGGTCATTGAGGTAGATATGTTCATAGAACTAAGAATAAAGTGACAGATAGTAAACAGTAGCAGCAGCATATGTGATAAAAGTCATAAAGTTAGTGCAAAAGGAGTCAATGCAGACAGTCCAGGTAGCTATTTGGTTAACTATTTAAATAACTATTTAGCAGTCTTATGGCTTGGAGGTAGAAGTTGTTAAGGGTCCTGTTGGTTCCAGACTCTTGAAGTGCAGTAGCAGAGAGAATGCTCTATGACTTGGGTGGCTGGAGTCTTAGGGCCTTCCTTTGACACTGCCTGGTATAGAGGTCCTGGAGGGCCTCTTCACGACTGTGTTGGTGTGTTTGGATCATGATATCTCCTTAGTGATGTGGACACCGAGGAACTTGAAGCTCTCAACATGCTCCACATCAGTCCTGTCGATGTGAATGGGGGTGTGCTCGGCACTCCGTTTCCTGTAGTCCATGATCATCTCCTTTGTCTTGCTCACATTGAGGGAAAGGTTGTTGTCCTGACACCACACTGCCAGGTATCTAACCTCCTCCCTATAGGCTGTCTCATCATCGTGGGTGATCAGGCCTACCACCGTTGTGTCGTCGGCAAACTTTTTTATTTATTTATTTTTATTTCACCTTTATTTAACCAGGTAAGCCAGTTGAGAACAAGTTCTCATTTACAACTGCGACCTGGCCAAGATAAAGCAAAGCAGTGCGATAAAAACAACAACACAGAGTTACATATGGGGTAAAACAAAACATAAAGTCAAAAATGCAACAGAAAATATATATACAGTGTGTGCAAATGTAGCAAGTTATGGAGGTAAGGCAATAAATAGGCTATAGTGCAAAATAATTACAATTAGGATTAACACTGGCATGATAGATGTGCAAGAGATTATGTGCAAATAGAGATACTGGGGTGCAAATTAGCAAAATAAATAACAATATAGGGATGAGGTAGTTGGGTGGGCTAATTTCAGATGGGCTGTGTACAGTTGCAGTGATCGGTAAGGTGCTCTGACAACTGATGCTTAAAGTTAGTGAGGGAGATAAGAGTCTCCAGCTTCAGAGATTTTTGCAATTCGTTCCAGTCATTGGCAGCAGAGAACTGGAAGGAATGGCGGCCAAAGGAGGTGTTGGCTTTGGGGATGACCAGTGAGATATACCTACTGGAGCACATACTACGGGTGGGTGTTGCTATGGTGACCAATGAGCTGAGATAAGGTGGGGATTTGCCTAGCAGTGATTTATAGATGGCCTGGAGCCAGTGGGTTTGACGACGAACATGTAATGAGGACCAGCCAACAAGAGCGTACAGGTCACAGTGGTGGGTAGTGTATGGGGCTTTGGAGACAAAATGGATGGCACTGTGATAGACTACATCCAATTTGCTGAGTAGAGTGTTGGAGGCTATTTTGTAAATGACATCGCCAAAGTCAAGGATCGGTAGGATAGTCAGTTTTATGAGGGCATGTTTGGCAGCATGAGTGAAGGAGGCTTTGTTGCGAAATAGGAAGCCGATTCTGGATTTAACTTTGGATTGGAGATTCTTAATGTGAGTCTGGAAGGAGAGTTTACAGTCTAACCAGACACCTAGGTATTTGTAGTTGTCCACATACTCTAGGTCAGACCCGTCGAGAGTAGTGATTCTAGTCGGGTGGGCTGGTGCCAGTAGCGTTCGATTGAAGAGCATGCATTTAGTTTTACTAGAATTTAAGAGCAGTTGGAGGCTACTGAAGGAGTGTTGTATGGCATTGAAGCTCGTTTGGAGGTTTGTTAACACAGTGTCCAATGAAGGGCCAGATGTATACAAAATGGTGTCGTCTGCGTAGAGGTGGATCTGAGAGTCACCAGCAGCAAGAGCGACATCATTGATATACACTGAGAAAAGAGTCGGCCCAAGAATTGAACCCTGTGGCACCCCCATAGAGACCGCCATAGGTCCAGACAACAGGCCCTCCGATTTGACACATTGAACTCTATCTGAGAAGTAGTTGGTGAACCAGGCGAGGCAGTCATTTGAGAAACCAAGGCTATTTAGTCTGCCAATAAGAATGCGGTGGTTGACAGAGTCGAAAGCCTTGGCTAGGTCGATGAAGACGGCTGCACAGTACTGTCTATTATCGATTGCGGTTATAATATCGTTTAGGACCTTGAGCGTGGCTGAAGTGCACCCATGACCAGCTCGGAAACCGGATTGCATAGCGGAGAAGGTACGGTGGGATTCGAAATGGGTGGTGATCTGTTTGTTAACTTGGCTTTCAAAAACTTTGGAAAGGCAGGGCAGGATGGATATAGGTCTGAAACAGTTTGGATCTAGAGTGTCACCCCCTTTGAAGAGGGGGATGACCGCGGCAGCTTTCCAATCTCTGGGGATCTCAGACGTTACGAAAGAGAGGTTGAACAGGCTAGTAATAGGGGTTGCGACAATTTCGGCGGCTAGTTTTAGAAAGAAAGGGTCCAGATTGTCTAGCCCAGCTGATTTGTAGGGGTCCAGATTGTGCAGCTCTTTCAGAACATCAGCTGTCTGAATTTGTATGAAGGAGAAGCGGAGGGGGCATGGGCAAGTTGCAGCGGAGGGTGCAGAGCTGTTGGCCAGGGTAGTGGTAGCCAGGTGGAACGCATGGCCAGCCGTAGCAAAATGCTTGTTGAAATTGTCGATTATTGTAGATTTATCGGTGGTGATAGTGTTTCCTAGCCTCAGTGCAGTGGGCAGCTGGGAGGAAGTGCTCTTATTCTCCATGGACTTTACATTGTCCCAAAACTTTTTGGAGTTAGTGCTACAGGATGCAAATTTCTGTTTGAAAAAGTTAGCCTTTGCTTTCCTAACTGCTTGTGTATATTGGTTCCTAACTTCCCTGAAAAGTTGCATATCGCGGGGGCTATTTGATGCTAATGCAGTACGCCACAGGATGTTTTTGTGCTGGTCAAGGGCAGTCAAGTCTGAGGAGAACCAGGGGCTATATCGGTTCTTAGTTCTGTATTTTTTGAATGGGGCATGTTTATTTAAGATTGAGAGGAAATTACTTTTAAAGAACAACCAGGCATCCTCTACTGACGGAATGAGATCTATATCCATCCAGGATACCTGGGCCAGGTCAATTAGGAAGGCCTGCTCACTAAAGTGTTTTAGGGAGCGTTTGACAATGATGAGGGGTGGTCGTTTGACCGCGGACCCGTTACGGACGCAGGCAATAAGGCAGTGATCGCTGAGATCCTGGTTGAAGACAGCGGAGGTGTATTTAGAGGGTAAGTTAGTCAGGATGATATCTATGAGGGTACCCATGTTTACGGATTTAGGGTTGTACCTGGTAGGTTCGTTGATCATTTGTGTGAGATTGAGGGCATCTAGTTTGGAATGTAGTATGGCCGGGGTGTTAAGCATATCCCAATTTAGGTCACCAAACAGTACGAACTCTGAGGATAAATGGGGGGCAATCAATTCACATATGGTGTCCAGGGCACAGCTGGCAGCTGAGGGGGGTCTGTAGCAAGCGGCAACAGTGAGAGACTTATTTCTGGAAAGGTGGATTTTTAGAAGTAGAAGCTCAAACTGTTTGGGCACAGACCTGGATAGTATGATAGAGCTCTGCAGGCTATCTCTACAGTAGATTGCAACTCCACCCCGTTTGGCAGTTCTATCTAGACGGAAAATGTTATAGTTGGGGATGGAAATTTCAGAATTTTTGGTGGCCTTCCTAAGCCAGGATTCAGACACTGCTAGAACATCAGGGTTGGCGGAGTGTGCTAACGCAGTGAATAACTCAAATTTAGGAAGGAGACTTCTGATATTAACATGCAAGAAACCAAGGCTTTTACGGTTACAGAAGTCAACAAATGATAGCGCCTGGGGAGTAGGAGTGATACTGGGGGCTGCAGGGCCCACCAGAGGAACAGAGGAGGACTAGAATAAGGATACGGCTAAAGGCTTTAAGAACTGGTCTTCTAGTGCGTTGGGTACAGAGAATAAAGGGGGCAGATTTCCGGGCGTTGTAGAAAAGATTCAGGGCATTATGTACAGACAAGGATATGGAAGGATATGAGTACAGTGGAGGTAATGTCACGGTACACTAGTGGATGTGGTGGTAAAGTCAGGCGCAGGACACAGCGGATAAGTCAAATGACTTTACTGAGACTCAAAAATGATAATACAAAAATAAATGGCCTCGAAACACACAGGAGGCAAAGAATACGCGCAACGCGTAAAATACACAAATGCAAACAGGTACCGACCAAAGACAAACGACAGGCGGACAACAACACACAACTCCAAAACATAACACAGGGAAACTTATAGGTGACATAATCATGACAGAATACGAAACAGGTGCACTAAACTAGACATGACCAAACGAACATCGAAACATCAAACGGTGGCAGCTAGTACTCCGGGGACGACGAACGGCGAAACCTGCCCGAACAAGGAGGAGGGGCAGCCTCGGCGGTATTTGTGACAGTACCCCCCCCTTGACGCGCGGCTCCAGCCGTGCGCCGACCCCGGCCTCGGGGACGGCCAGGAGGACGCGGAGCAGTGGGATGGTTTCGGTGGAACTCCGTCAGGAGGGAGGGATCTAAGATATCCCTCCTAGGCACCCAGCACCGTTCCTCTGGACCGTACCCCTCCCACTCCACGAGATATTGTAGACCCCCCATCCGACGTCTCAAATCCACGATGGACCGGACTGAGTACGCCGGAGCCCTCGATGTCCAGTGGGGACGGGGGAGTCTCTCTTATCTCACAGTCCTGGAGTGGACCAGCTACCACCGGCCTGAGGAGAGACACATGGAACGAGGGGTTAATGTGATAATCATTAGGCAGTTGTAACTTGTAGCATACCTCGTTCAATCTCCTCAGGACTTTAAATGGCCCCACAAACCGCCGACCCAACTTCCGGCAGGGCAGGCGAAGGGGCAGGTTTCGAGTCGAGAGCCAGACTCGATCTCCAGGTGCGTATACTGGACCCTCACTGCGGTGGAGATCGGCGCTCGCCTTTTGTCTACGGATAGCCCGCTGCAGATGGACGTGTGCAGCGTTCCACGTCTCCTCCGAGCGCCGAAACCACTCATCCACCGCAGGAGCCTCGATCTCGCTCTGATGCCATGGTGCCAGAACCGGCTGATACTCTAACACACACTGGAAAGGGGTCAGGTTAGTAGAGGAGTGGCGAAGAGAGTTCTGGGCAATCTCTGGTAAGGCTAACCGAGACCCCCAAACGTTCCATGAACGCCCTCCAGACTCTAGAGGTGAATTGGGGACCTCGATCGGACACTATATCCTCGGGAACCCCGTAGTGCCGGAAGACGTGGGTAAACAAAGCCTCTGCGGTCTGTAGGGCAGTAGGGAGACCCGGCATTGGGATGAGACGACAGGCCTTAGAGAACCGATCCACAACGACCAGAATGGTGGTATTCCCCTGGGAGGGAGGTAGGTCAGTGACAAAGTCTACCGAGAGGTGAGACCACGGTTGTTGTGGAACGGGCAGGGGCTGTAACTTCCCCCTGGGCAGGTGTCTAGGCGCCTTACACTGGGCGCACACTGAGCAGGAGGAGACATAAACCCTCACGTCCCTAGCCAATGTTGGCCACCAGTACTTAACACTAAGGCAGTGCACTGTCCGGCCAATACCTGGATGTCCAGAGGAGGGTGACGTGTGAGCCCAATATATGAGACGATCACGGATCTCGAGCGGCACGTACGTCCGCCCCACTGGACACTCCGGAGGAGTAGGGTCGGTGCGTAACGCCCGCTCGATTTCTGCATCGATCTCCCACACCACCGGTGCCACCAGACAAGACTCCGGCAGTATGGGAGTGGGCTCAATGGACCTCTCCTCTGTGTCATACCGCCGGGACAGTGCGTCTGCCTTACCGTTCTGGGACCCTGGGATGTACGTAAGCTTAAAGACAAACCGGGTCAGAAACATGTTCCACCTAGCCTGACGAGGGTTCAGTCTCCTAGCTGCCCGGATGTACTCCAGGTTACGATGGTCAGTCAGAATGAGAAAAGGGTGTTGAGCCCCCTCAAGCCAATGCCTCCACACCTTTAGGGCCTGAACTACGGCTAGCAGCTCCCTGTCCCCTACGTCATAATTTCGTTCGGCCGGGCTGAGCTTTTTAGAATAAAAAGCGCAGGGCCAGAGTTTAGGAGGCGTGCCTGAGCATTGAGACAATACTGCCCCTATACCGGCCTCTGACGCGTCCACCTCCACTTGGAACGCTAAAGCGGGGTCCGGATGCGCCAGCACCGGAGCCGAGGTGAACAGGTTCTTAAGTTTATCAAACGCCCTGTCTGCCTCAGCCGACCACTGCAAACGCACCGGGCCCCCCTTCAGCAGGGAAGTGATGGGAGCTGCCACCTGTCCAAAACCCCGGATAAACCTCCGGTAGTAATTGGCAAAACCCAAAAACCGTTGCACCTCTTTAACAGTGGTTGGAGTCTGCCAATTACGCACGGCTGACACACGGTCAATCTCCATCTCCACCCCTGACGCGGACAACCGATGACCCAAGAAGGAGATGGACTCCTGGAAAAACAGACATTTCTCTGCCTTGACATACAAGTCATGCTCCAACAGCCTACCCAACACTCGGCGTACCAGGGCTACATCCTCGGCTCGTGTAGACGAGTACACTAGAATGTCGTCAATGTACACGACCACACCCTGCCCATGCAAGTCCCGGAAGATCTCGTCCACAAAGGATTGGAAGACTGAAGGAGCATTCATTAACCCATATGGCATGACGAGATACTCATAATGACCCGAGGTGGTACTAAATGCTGTCTTCCATTCATCTCCCTCCCTAATGCGCACCAAGTTGTAAGCGCTCCTGAGATCAATTTTTATGAAGAAACGCGCTCCGCGTAATGATTCCGTCATACTCGCAATCAGAGGAAGAGGATAACTGTATTTAACTGTGATCTGATTGAGATTACGGTAATCAATACACGGGCGCAATCCTCCATCCTTTTTCTTCACAAAAAAGAAACTCGAGGACACAGGGGAAGTGGAGGGCCGTATGTATCCCTGTCTCAGAGACTCGGCTATGTATGTCTCCATAGCCGCCGTCTCCTCTTGAGACAAGGGATACACATGGCTCCGCGGAAGTGCCGCACCCGCCAGGAGATCTATCGCACAATCTCCCCGTCTATGAGGTGGCAAACGCGTCGCCCTAGTTTTGCTGAACACGAGTGCCAAATCCTCATACTCGGGGGGAATGTGCATTGCGGGCACTTGGTTCGGACTCTCCACCGTGGTCGCCCCTACGGAAACACCTAAACATCGCCCGACACACTGGTTAGACCACTCCTTGAGAGCCCTCTGTTGCCACGAAATGGTGGGATCATGGGCGACTAACCAAGGAAGCCCCAGTACCACGGGATACGCAGGAGAGTCGATCAGATACAACTGAATAATCTCTTCATGACCCCCCTGCGTCCTCATCTTAAGTGGCGCTGTGACCTCCCTAATCAACCCAGATCCCAACGGACGGCTATCTAGGGCATGGATAGGGAAGGGTGCATCAACGGGCAGGAGGGGAATCCCTAACTTAACACAAAAATTACGATCAATGAAATTCCCAGCTGCGCCTGAATCGACTAGCGCCTTATGCTGGGACTGAGATGCAACCTGAGGAAATACTACAGGTATACAAAAGTGAACAACAGAGAGCTCTGGGTGAGGTGGGCGCCTACTCACCTGGAATGACTCCCCAGTGCGCGACCTGCTGCCTCGAACCCCTGGAGACCCTCCCCAGCACCTAGCCGCAGTGTGTCCTCTAGGACCACAGTTGGTGCAGGGGACAGCCTCCCTCGGTATCTCCCTCCTCCTCTCTCTAGCGCCAGCACCCCCGAGCTCCATAGGGCTCGGCTCGGAGGTGCTGGGGGATGGAATGCACGGCCCCAACTCTGGACGTCCGCGGGTGGCCAGCAGGGTATCCAGACGGATTGACATGTCCACCAGCTGGTCAAAGGTGAGATTGGTGTCCCTGCAGGCCAACTCTCGTCGAACGTCCTCACGCAGGCTACACCGATAGTGGTCGATGAGGGCCCTCTCATTCCACCCCGCATCCGCCGCTAGAGTCCGGAAGTCCAGGGCAAACTCCTGTGCACTCCTCTTCTCCTGTCAAAGGTGGAACAGACGCTCTCCCGCCGCTTTACCCTCAGGGGGATGATCGAACACAGCCCTGAAGCAGCGGGAGAACTCCGCGTAGCTGATGGTGGCGGCGTCTATTCCCCTCCATTCGGCATTGGCCCACTCCAACGCCTTGCCGGAGAGACAGGAGATGAGGGCGGAAACACTCTCGTATCCCGAGGGTGCCGGGTGTATGGTAGCCAGGTAGAGCTCCACTTGAAGGAGGAACCCCTGACACCCGGCTGCGGTGCCATCATATGCCCTCGGGAGCGAGAGCCGTATGCCACTGGACTCCGGAGCTGGTATGGTGGGGCTGGCCGATGGTGGTGGTAAGGTAGGAGGAGGTGTGGGCAAACCTCCTCTCTCTCATCGGCGCAGGGTGTCCATGACCTCCTGCATGGCAGATCTGAGTTGCTGGATCCTGGCGTCCTGGTAGCTGACCCGATCCTCCAGCGACTCGGTTTCCCCCGCTGCTCCTGCTGACTCCATAGTAATAGGTGTGTTGTTCTGTCACGGTACACTAGTGGATGTGGTGGTAAAGTCAGGCGCAGGACACAGCGGATAAGTCAAACGATTTTACTGAGACTCAAAAATGATAACACAAAAATAAATGGCCTCGAAACACACAGGAGGCAAAGAATACGCGCAACGCGTAAAATACACAAATGCAAACAGGTACCGACCAAAGACAAACGACAGGCGGACAACAACACACAACTCCAAAACATAACACAGGGAAACTTATAGGTGACATAATCAGGACAGAATACGAAACAGGTGCACTAAACTAGACATGACCAAACGAACATCGAAACATCAAACGGTGGCAGCTAGTACTCCGGGGACGACGAACGCCGAAACCTGCCCGAACAAGGAGGAGGGGCAGCCTCGGCGGTATTCGTGACAGGTAAACCTAAGCTTTGGGTAACAATGAAAGAGATAGCATCACTGGAGGCACCGATTGAGTCAGTCTCCGCGTATATGGGGGGTGGGACAAAGGAGCTATCTAAGTCAGGTTTATCTGGGCTGGGGGATCTACAGTGAAATAGTACTGGGTGAACTACAGTGAAATCTGTATAGTCCTGGGTGAACATGGAATACAGGAGGGGACTAAGCATGCACCCCTGAGGGGCCCTGTGTTGAAGGTCAGCATGGCGGATGTGTTGTTGCCTTCCCCTTACCAACTGGGGGTGTCCCTTCAGGAAGTCCAGGATCCAGTTGTAGAGGGAGGTGTTCAGTCCTATGGTCCTTAGCTTAGTGATGAGCTTGGAAGGCACTATGGTGTTGAATACTGAGCTGTAGTCAATTCATTTTGTCCAAGTGGGAAAGGGCAGTGGGGAGTGCAATAGCGATTGCGTCATCTGTGGATCTGTAGGTGCGATATGCGAGTCCAGTGTGTCTGGGATGATGGTGTTGATGTGAGTCATGACCAGCCTTTCAAAGCATTTCATGGCTACAGATGTGAGTGCTACGTGGCGATAGTCATTTAGACAGGTTACCTTGTCGTTCTTGGGCACAGGGACTATGGTCGTCTGCTTGAAATATGTACAGTTGAAGTCAGAAGTTTACATATACTTAGGTTGGAGTCATTAAAACTCGCTTTTCAACCACTCCACAAATGTCTTGTTAACAAACTATAGTTTTGGCAAGTCGGTTAGGACATATACTTTGTGCATGACACAAGTACTTTTTCCAACAATTGTTTACAGACAGATTATTTCACTTATAATTCACTGTATCACAATTCCAGTGGGTCAGAGGTTTACATACACTAAGTTGACTGTGCCTTTAAACAGCTTGGAAAATTCCAGAAAATGATGTCATGGCTTTAGAAGCTTCTGATAGGCTAATGACATCATTTGAATCAATTGGAGGTATACCTGTGGATGTATTTCAAGGCCTACCTTCAAACTCAGTGCCTCTTTGCTTGACATCATGGGAAAATCAAAAGAAATCAGCCAAGACCTCAGAAAAAAATGTGTAGACCTCCAGAAGTCTAGTTCATCTTGGGACCAATTTCCAAACGCCTGAAGGTACCACGTTCATCTGCACAAACAATAGTACGCAAGTATAAACACCATGGGACCACGCAGCCATCATACCGCTCAGGAAGGAGACGCGTTCTGTCTCCTAGAGATTAACGTACTTTGGTGCGAAAAGTGCAAATCAATCCCAGAACAACAGCAAAGGACCTTGTGAAGATGCTGGAGGAAAAACAGGTACAAAAGTATCTATATCCACAGTAAAACGAGTCCTATATCAACATAACCTGAAAGGCCGCTCAGCAAGGAAGAAGCCACTGCTCCAAAACCACCATAAAAAAGCCAGACTACGGTTTTTAACTGCACATGGGGACAAAGATCGTACTTTTTGGAGAAATGTCCTCTGGTCTGATGAAACGAAAATAGAACTGTTTGGCCATAATGACCATTGTTATGTTTGGAGGAAAAAAGGGGATGACTTGCAAGCCGAAGAACACCATCCAACCGTGAAGAACGGGGGTGGCAGCATCATGCTGTGGGGGTGCTTTGCTGCAGGAGGGACTGGTGCACTTCACAAAATAGATGGCATCATGAGGAAGGAAAATTATGTGGATATATTGAAGCAACATCTCAAGACATCAGTCAGGAAGTTAAAGCTTAGTCGCAAATGGGTCTTCCAAATGGACAATGACCCAAAGCATACTTCCAAAGTTGTGGCAAAATGGCTTAAGGACAACAAAGTCAAGGTATTGGAGTGGCCATCACAAAGCCCTGACCTCAATCCTTTAGAAAATGTGTGGGCAGAACTGAAAAAGCGTGTGCGAGCAAAGAGGCCTACAAACCTGACTCAGTTACACCAGCTCTGTCAGGAGGAATGGGGCAAAATTCACCCAACTTATTGTGGGAAGCTTGTGGAAGGCTACCCGAAATGTTTGACCCAAGTTAAACAATTTAAAGGCAATGCTACCAAATACTAATTGAGTGTATGTAAACTTCTGACCCACTGTGAATGTGATGAAAGAAATCAAAGCTGAAATAAATAATTCTCTCTACTATTATTCTGACATTTCACATTCTTAAAATAAAGTGGTGATCCTGACTGACCTAAGACAGGGAATTTTTACTAGGATTAAATGTCAGGAATTGTGAAAAACTGAGTTTAAATGTATTTGGCTAAGGTGTATGTAAACTTCCGACTTCAACTGTAGGTATTACAGACTGGGTCAGGGAGAGGTTGAAAATGTCAGTGAAGACACTTGCCAGTTGGTCAGCGCATGCTCGGAGTACACCTCCTGGTAATCCGTCTGGCCCTGCGGCCTTGTGAATGTTGACCTGTTTAAAGGTCTTACTCACATCGGCTAAGGAGAGCATGACCACACAATCGTCCGGAACAGCTGATACTCTCACGCATGTCCCCTCTTACTCCCTTCATGGCCCCTCTCTCACCCTCCATGTCCCCTCTCTCACCCTTCATGTCCCCTCTCACTCCCTTCATGTCCCCTCTCTCACCCTCCATGTCCCCTCTCTCACCCTCCATGGCCCCTCTCTTACCCTCCATGGCCCTCTCTCACCCTCCATGTCTCCTCTCACTCCCTTCATGTCCCCTCTCTCACCCTCCATGTCCCCTCTCCCACCCTCCATGTCCCCTCTCCCACCCTCCATGTCCCCCTCTCATGGTTTCTCTCTTACTCTCAGTTTCTCTCTCTCTCTCTCTCTCTCTCTCTCTCTCTCCCCATCCATCACACCCTCTTACCTTTTCTCCTCCCTCCCTTCCTCCCTGTCTGTCTGTCTGTCTGTCTGTCTGTCTGTATGGTGGTGTTGATATGGTGATTGCAGTTGGTAGGTTTTGCCAGAATGTTAATGAGACCTGGCTAGGGTAATGGGAATCCGCCCCCTCTCTCAAAAACAGCACGGGTGATTTGAACCTGTGGGTACAGTTGAACTGAACTTTGGCTGTGCCTATCAGTGTGTGTGTGTGTGTGTGTGTGTGTTTGTGTGTGTGCGTGCGTTACTGTGTTTTCTGTTACAGTTAGAATTTACCCAGGAGTCTGTAAGCACACACACCTTCTTTTTGTTTGTCATGGTTACAGGAATGTGTATGTTGTGTGCCAAGCACCATGTCTAATGGGGAGGGATTGATGGGTTGTTTGGGGTGTTGTGTCGCGTTTCATTTGGGAACGGGAGAGACGGGTGTCGTTGTATCCTAAGTGGCCTCTTAGTGAGTTGAAAAAGTTACAAATACTCAATCATTTCTGGTTCACATTAAATAGCAATGTAATAACGGTCAAGAGATGTAATAACAGTCAAGAGATGTAATAACAGTCAAGAGTTGTAATAACAGTCAAGAGATGTAATAACAGTCAAGAACAATCACTGTACAGTTGAACAGTTAACCTTCTGAATGTACTCAGATTGAACTGGAGCTATACTCTGTCCAGATTCCCATAGTCGTACACACAGACATAACTCATGCTAATGACTGTAATGACCATGATCATCTCTAACTCATAACTCTGTCTGTCACCTCCCTCAGAAAGGGACCAGGAAGTGTGAGCTCCAGTACAGCAGTATTTACACTATGTATGATGTGTTTCCGTCTACTGACACATAGACCATAACTCTCTCTCCTACAGAACAATAAATAGACAAAGACAGATTATATGAGGGATGGATAGAACAGCAGCCTCTGGTAAAACAAGGGGTGGCGGTCTATGTATATTTGTAAACAACAGCTGGTGCACGATATGATTATAGTCATTTAGCAGACGCTCTTATCCAGAGCGATTTACAGTTTTAGTGAGTGCATACATTTTCATACTGGCCCCCCGTGGGAATCGAACCCACAACCCTGGCATTGCAAACGCCATGCTCTACCAACTGAGCTACACGGGGCCAGTATGATATCTAAGGAAGTCTCTAGGTTTTGCTCGCCTGAGGTAGAGCTCCTGAGTGGCGCAGTGGTCTAAGGCTAACTGTGCCACTAGAGATCCTGGTTCGAATCCAGGCTTTGTCGCAGCCGGCCGCGACCGGGAGACTCATGGGCGGCGCACAATTGGCCCAGCGTCGTCCAGGGTAGGGGAGGGAATGGCCGGCAGGGATGTAGCTCAGTTGATAGAGCATGGCGTTTGCAACGCCAGGGTTGTGGATTTGATTCCCACGGGGGGCCAGTATATAAAAAAATATATATATATATATATGTATTCAATAACTGTAAGTCACTCTGGATAAGAGCGTCTGCTAAATGACTTAAATGTAAAAATGTAGAGTATCTCATGATAAGCTGTAGACCACACTATCTACCAAGAGATTTTTCATCTATTTACCACCACAAACCGATGCTGGCACTAAAACCGCACTCAATGAACTGTATATGGCCATAAGCAAACAGGAAAATGCTCATCCAGAGGCGGCGCTCCTAGTGGCCGGGGACATTAATGCAGGGAAACTTAAATCTGTTTTACCTCATTTCTACCAGCATGTTAAATGTGCAACAAGAGGGAAAAAAACTCTAGACCACCTTTACTCCACACACAGAGACGCGTACAAAGCTCTCCCTCGCTCTCCATTTGGAAAATCTGACCATAATTCTATCCTCCTGATTCCTACTTACAAGCAAAAACTAAAGCAGGAAGCACCAGTGACTCCGTAAATAACAAAGTGGTAAGATGAAGCAGATGCTAAGCTACAGGACTGTTTTGCTAGCACAGACTGGAATATGTTCCGGGATTCTTCCGATGGCATTGAGGAGTACACCACATCAGTCACTGGCTTCATCAATAAGTGCATCGATGACGTCGTCCCCTCAGTGACTGTACATACATACCCCAACCAGAAGCCATGGATTACAAGCAACATCCGCACTGAGCTAAAGGGTAGAGCTGGCGCTTTCAAGGAGCGGGACTCTAACCCGGAAGCTTATAAGAAATCCCGCTATGCCCTCCGACGAAATATCAAACAGGCAAAGAGTCAATACTGGACTAAGATTGAATCGTACTACACCGGCTCTGACGCTAGTCTGATGTGGCAGGGCTTGCAAACTATTACAGACTACAAAGGGCAGCACAGCCGCGAGCTGCCCAGTGACATGAGTGTACCAGACAAGCTAAATTACTTCTATGCTCGCTTCGAGGCAAGTAACACTGAAACATGCATGAGAGCATCAGCTGTTCCGGATGACTGTGTGATCACACTCTCCATAGCCGATGTGAGTAAGACCTTTAAACAGGTCAACATTCACAAGGCCGCAGGGCCAGACGGATTACCAGGAGGTGTACTCCGAGCATGCGCTGACCAACTGGCAAGTGTCTTCACTGACATTTTCAACTTCTCCCTGTCTGAGTCTTTAATACGAACATGTTTCAAGTAGACCACCATAGTCCCTGTGCCCAAGAACACTTAGTCCGAATTAATCAATGATAACTCATTAATTTTGGCGTTTTTGCCGAGGAGATCTTAGTTGGTCACCCTGCACCTTGTTATCAGGAACAAAAGCATTATTTTGAGTGTCTGGGAGCGTCTGGTCAACAGTAGTACACAAAAGTAGTGCATTTTGGGACACAGCATCTGGCTACTCAGCCTGTCTAGTCAAGGGAGCATTGAATATATAATAATATAATAATAATATATGCAATTTAGCAGACGCTTTTATCCAAAGCGACTTAGTCACGTGTGGATACATTTTACATACAGGTGGTCCCTGGAATCGAGCTTCCTATCCTGGCATTGCAAGCACAATTCTCTACCAACTGAGCTACAGATGACCATTTCAGGTCTTCTTGCTCAACATTGACCTGTTGCTTAACCCTAGTCTTAACCCTATCCATACCACAGTTTCCCTCTGGTTTGGTTTGGGAAGGGAGGCCTGCATTGGTCACCATCTGTTATAAGTAAAGGAAGGACCATTACTCTAAGCCTGTTTAAGTCTGAGATAGGGCTGTTACGGTGACCGTATTACCGCCACACCGGTGGTCACAAGTCATGACGGCAGTCAAATAATTAGGCTTCTCCAAGCTCTGATGCTGCTGATGGTCATTAGTAGCCTAACAAACTTGCTAACTGCCTGGTACTCAGCACTCTATTGTCCCTCTAATCACTCTGACATCAATGCAAATGTCATTGAAAATCTAATCAAAAACTTCATAAGAGCCCATGAGCTCATGTTGAGCAACATTTCTATAGGCTATGTAATTGCATGAGAAAACAGAGTTTTTATGGCCTCTATTAAAAAGAGGAGGATCCCATCAGCTTTCAATAGGCTAGGCCTACTATATTTATTTCTCAACTTTCCTAATATTAAGCACATTGCTTCTCTTTACAACAGTAGTATATCCTACCTGGCTGGCATGAAAATGAACCACGGGAAAAGTATCCTCCATTCGCTATTTAAGTGCATAGATGACATGTATTTATTTTTCCCTGCCCCTGTTTCGAGACAGGTGCATGATAATGGTCCCTTCTAAATCAAAACAAATTTCACACATATATTATTTAGTATTTGTAAAGACAAGATTAAATCAAGAATAGTGTGATGGTTGACAATCTTAGCCTATCACTTGTGAATGATATATTATCACTTGTGAATGATGCCCAGCTTGTGTGCAGTAAGGCAAGAAACAGCACATGCCTTTTTTTTGCGACTTTTTCAAATCATAATCGCACACCTCATGTAGCCTAGCCCATACACCTATATTCTTTGATAAGGTTTATATCACAACTAAACAGGCCAAATAACTTCTTAAAATTAAGCACTTTAATCCGCTTTACAACAGGTGTAGAGCCTAACACACGCAGAACTTGAGTTTGAAGTTTGGGGAAGATAATTTTCACCATAAAAATGCACCTTTATAATAAAAGCATTACGTGCATAATCGCATTTGCGGTTGTTACGCCCCTGAAAAAGGGGAGAAATAATCACGAGAGTGATGCAGTTATGTTTCCTCACTGAAAACTGTAGTATAATGAGGAAAAAGAACGCGATTTCCCCGGGAAGTTGGGTGGAGACCAGAGCAATCGATCTCAGGCTCATAGATTAAGAGCATTTAGTAGATCACAGATTAACACGTTTACCCTTAAATTAGGCACCACAAAATAAAGTAGTCAATATAACGTTTACACATTCCTCTTACAATTTTTACCCTTTGTACACTTGACGGATTTTAACCTTTTAACACAATTATGCATTTTCTCTATGAACTAGTACTGAATGCATAATATTTTTAACCTTAGATATTTTAAGATCCTTACATACCATGAACTTACTAATACTTTTTAGTGTATAACAGGCTATGAATATGTCCTTTAACCTGTCACACGGTCACTTTTGAGAATGGTGTTTTCCCGCTAATTGATTGCATTTTGGAACATTTGCGCTTATAGCCTACTACCATGTGCACATTGCTGCGGTTATAATGTGAAGAAATAGCCTAATAGTTTATCAACATTTTAAGCTAAATGTTCTGATCTGTTGCATCAGCCTCATTGCTTTTATAAGGTTTTTTAATGCTAGTGGTTGTATTAATTTGGGATCTATCGCATCCCACAAATGTCCCAGACTTTGTTTGGAATATTTATTTCTCACAGAATACAATAGTTCAACTTTTACACCATGCGGGAAAGTAGATTGACATGGGCTAGTGCTTTTGCTGTTCGTTAGGCTTACTCATCTTGTTGGCTGACAAACAGTAAATGTGGACAATTCTTCCAACATCTTCAGTATGCGCCTCGGAATTCGATTAGGACGTGCACAATTGCATCCCCGCTGTGTGTATCTTCACTTGTAGCCTGTGAGAAGGGCCCGATCACATGATGGGCATTGGTTAATAAGAACTGAGATATCTGAGAGAGCCATGTGCATGAGAGGTGCTTCGGAGCACGCAGCCGGGACAAGGGATTTATAATTATTATATTCAGCCCAAGGGCACAACGGCCACTGGCCTCAAAAGGCATGGATTTTTTTAGGGGGCATTACGGCCACACAAATGGGATGCCGCCGGGAAATTTGAGGCATTATCAAGTGCTGGTGAAATTGTGAATGAGAGACTGATAAAGTGTGTGCAGCCTGCACAAAAAACAAAGCAGTGCTCATGCCTTTCCTGCAACTTTTTTCAAATCATCATTAGAGTCGCATCATGCTGCCTTAGAATGTATTAAAAATCAAAACATATAGCCCAACGTTTGTATCACAACTTAAGTTGCATAAAAAACTCTAAATTATGCATATAGGAGGACCTGTTACTTTGTTAACCCCTCAACACAGAATAGCCGCGTGCGCACTCCCTCAAATCGTTTGGAGAAAATATCATTTCTATTTTATTCAGCTTTGTTCAATTGTATTCTTCATACTATAAAATAATATAAAATAATGCCGCGGAATTCTAAGCAAATCTTGTCTGCTAAATGAACTAATGTAGCCCACATCCATATGGCATAGCCAGATCAGGACCTAACATAAGGACAACTCAGAGTATGCTATTCTGTTCTTCTGAAATAGACTACATTTTCTTCATATCATGTTTCTTTAGACCTGTCTAAAATAAATAATGGATTTATTGTGATGGTGTAGGCTATATTAAATTAATGTATTATACTTTTTTTAATGTAGATGTTCTAACAGGGGCGGTGTGTTCAATAGGGCGATATGGGCGACGCACTGCCAAACGGGAAAAGGAAGGGATTTTTTTTCTAATCAATTATATCACGGCAACAGTAGTTATCAGTGTTCTAATCTGATCTGACTGCCACTAAATGTCAAATCAGGCTAAATTCGTGCTTCAAATGGCCCCGCCCGTTTTTGGGGCGATTTCAGTCATGTTGAAAATCGCCCAGAAGTCTGTCATAGACTCCCATGTAAAATCTATTTTTTTCAAATTTCAAAGCTTTCAATACAATCTCTATGGGTGTCTGTGGGCTTGCACTTACGCGCTTTCGTCATACGTGACGTAACCATGAACGTAACTAAGAAAATAGCGGCTAGCAGCGTCTCTGTTGCGACCTGCAGTGTGGCGTTATCTTATGTTTTTAATTTGTACACTTAGTGGCGTTATTTTATGTTTTTAATTTGTACACTTAGTTTACAAACATTCTGCCAACCATGGATTTCCAGTGGTGGGTTTTGGACTGATCTTGTTGATCGTGTACATACCCGCTACGAACGGACTAAATAATGAAAACGCTGCTGGCAGCGGAATCCAATACAGCTGGGAGACTTGGCTGGATGACAGAGTCCCGGACAGAGAAGTGGAGCCGGCCGGCTTCACCCTGGTCAGAGCGGACCGCGATCTGACACAGTCACAGGGAAAATCGATCCTGGTAAGAGAGCGACTCTGTACCCCCGACATTGAACTGCTTTCTGTGTCACTGCGACCTTACTATCTGCCCTGTGAGTTCCCCCAATTGTTTGTTACCGTTGTGTACTGTTGATAATCACAAGTTTACTGGAGAACTGAGACCAAGTAGAGACTTTGGACAGGGTGGATATGGTATAATAAAGGCAGTTTATTCAGAGGTAAAGATATCTGGAATCGCGTGCACGGACTCGTTCGTCAAACTCTTAGGGAGCTATCTGAAGAGAGCCCCGAAAACATTGTGTGCAGACATTTTATACAATAAATGATGTAGGTTGAATCTAGTAGTTCTGATCTTCTGATTGGTCCTGATGAGTTGGGCGAGGTCCCCTCCACTGTTGCATTGGCTCTGAGTCGGGTTCTCTGTCTTCAAATGTTCAGCCTAAAGAGAGGGGATTTTTGTGTGTGTGTGTGTGTGTGTTTAACAGTGATGATGTGTGTGTGTGTGTGTGTTATCAGTGATGATGTGTGTGTGTGTGTGTGTGTGTGTGTGTGTGTGTGTGTGTGTCCTCAGAGCAAGAACTCGTGAGTTGGAAGAACTGAGAGACCTATGGCGTGGGTGTTGTCCTTGGCCACCTGCTGACAAGGCTGACAAGATAGGACTCTTTTGTCCATTGTTATAGGATAGGAACAGCATTGATTGAAAACAAACGCCCAACACAAAATGGGTCATGCACAAGATTTTAGTCAGACCAAGCTATAACATTATATATTTACTACGACAGTACATTCAACCAAAAGCTAATATAACAAAGGCATCAGAGATTATTTATAATCTGTCACAGAAACTGGAATCCATCTCCCCAGATCAGTCAATAAATGCTTCTGGTATTGACTTATATGCTGCCCCTGTCTTCATGTTGTTGCTGGACATATCTTTTTTAAAATGTGTGTAGGTCACCTAAATCATCAGAAAAATTGCCCCTCCTGAGAATTTTTTCAGGAGCCGCCACTGTGTTCTAATGGTCTGCATCAGTGGCTTGTAGGCTATGCATGGAAGCCAGGATATGTGCCAAATGTGTTTATGTTAATTAACAGTAAATTACCGTGAGACTGGCTGTTATTTGCTTGACAATCACCAGCTGACAAAATGTCATGACCGCCACAGCCCTAGTCCGAGAGCATTTGAGGTACTCTTTAACATTGACCTCTTGCTCAACCCTCGCTCCTAAGCCTCTGCCCTAGCCATACCACGGTAATTCACCACCTTTTCACTCTTGTTGTTGCAGATTAACCACGTTCACAAAACCCAGATTGGTCCAGGATTTGGACTAACCACGCCTCTTATGAGGAAACCCAGCTCATCGTGTGCCGTGTGCCGACTGAGGTTCAACTCAGAGGTAGGCAGAGTTTGACCTCATACAGGTCAGTACCAGGGATGCTGCAGAGTTTGACCTCATGCAGGGCAGTACCAGGGATGCTGCAGAGTTTAACCTTAACCAGTAGATATACAGCGCATTCAGAAAGTATTCAGACCCCTTTACTTTTTCCACATGTTGTTACATTACAGCCTTATTCTAAAATAGCTTAAATTGTTTTTATTCCTCATCAATCTACACACAAAACCCCATAATGACAAAGTAAAAGCAAAAGGACATTCAGAGTCTTGTCCCGAAGCCACTCCTGCGTTATCTTGGCTGTGTGCTTAGGGTCGTTGTCCTGTTGGAAGGTGAACCTTCGCCTCAGTCTGAGGTCTTGAGCAGGTTTTCATCAAGGATCTCTCTGTACTTTGCTCCACTCATCTTTGCCTCGATCTTGACTAGTCTCCCAGTCCCTGCCGCTGAAAAACATCCCCACAGCATGATGCTGCCACCATCATGCTTCACCGTAGGGATGGTGCCAGGTTTCCTCCAGACGTGACGCTTGGCATTCAGGCCGGAGAGTCAATCCTGGTTTCATCAGACCAGAGAATCTTGTTTCTCATGGTCTGAGAGTCTTTAGGTACCTTTTGGGAAACTCCAAGCGGGCTGTCATGTGCCTTTTACTGAGGAGTGACTTCCGTCTGGCCACTCTTACATAAAGGCCTGATTGGTGGAGTGCTGTAGAGATGGTTATCCTTCTGGAAGGTTCTCCCATCTCCACAGGGGAACTCAAGAGCTCTGTCAGAGTGACCATCGGGTTCTTGGCCACCTCCCTGACCAAGGCCCTTCTTCCCCGATTGCTCAGTTTGGCAGGGCGGCCAGCTCTAGGAAGAGTCTTGGTGGTTCCAAACTTCTCCCATTTAAGAATGACAGAGGCCACTGTCTTGTCTAGGAGCTCTACGGACAATTCCTTCGACCTCATGGCTTGGTTTTTGCTCTGACATGCACTGTCAACTGTGGGACCTTATATAGACAGGTGTGAGCCTTTCCAAATCATGTCCAATCAATTGAATTTACCACAGGTGGACTCCAATCAAGTTGTAGAAACATCTCAAGGATGATCAATGGAAACAGGATGCACCTGAGCTCAATTTCGAGTCTCATAGCAAAGGGTCTGAATACATTCTACATTTACATTTTAGTTATTTAGCAGACGCTCTTATCCAGAGCGACTTACAGGAGCAATTAGGGTTAAGTGCCTTGCTCAAGGGCACATCGACAGATTTTTCACCTAGTCGGCTCGGGGATTAGAACCAGCGACCTTTCGATTACTGGCACAACGCTCTTAACCACTAAGTTACCTGCCGCACCGCACAGACCTATGTGTGTAATACCTATGTAAATAAGGTATTTATGTTTTTTTTTTAATATAAATGTACAAACATTTCTAAAACCTGTTTTCACTTTGGGGTATTGTGTGTAGATCGCTGAAAAAAATAAATATTTAATCCATTTTAGAATAAGGCTGTAATGTAACAAAATGTGGAAAGTCAAGCTGTCTGAATACTTTCCGAAGGCACTGTATATAGTAAGTGTTGTGTAGTGTTAACCAGTAGATATATACTAAGTGCTGAGTGGATGTAAACCGTGGGAGAGATTTGCGGATGGCACAGGTTTGATATTGGATGAAATGTATGAGATGAAAATCTCTTAGAGAGTTTATAAATCGCTCTGGATAAGAGCATCTGCTAACTGATGAAACTGTACTAATGTTAGATCGCTGGCTTGACCCTGTGGCTATATGACTTGATGACTTGAGTACATACTACTGCATGGTCATTGGAGTTGTTGTCTCTTGTGTGACTCAGTGGTTCTGGTTCTATTGTCTCTCTCTGTGTAGATCCAGGCCTCATCCCATTACAGTGGTTCTGGTTCTATTGTCTCTCTCTGTGTAGAGCCAGGCCTCATCCCATTACAGTGGTTCTGGTTCTATTGTCTCTCTCTGTGTAGAGCCAGGCCTCATCCCATTACAGTGGTTCTGGTTCTATTGTCTCTCTCTGTGTAGAGCCAGGCCTCATCCCATTACAGTGGTTCTGGTTCTATTGTCTCTCTCTGTGTAGAGCCAGGCCTCATCCCATTACAATGGTACCAAACACTTTAAGAGGCTCAAAGCCTTCGACCCACCGGACTGCAAGACCAGAGCCCTTGACACAGTCACCAAGGAAACCACAACCAAGAGCGCATCACCCTGCCCTGTGCCGCCCAGCTCAGACCCCAGTTCAACAGGTTAGTGTGTGTGTGTGTGTGTCAATTACTGTATATATGAATGCACAAAGCCATCGATCACATGACACCATTCATTCCTATGTGAAGACTCAATAGCACATTAAAGCCAAGTGAAGTCGGTTAAGATGGCATCTCATGGAGACATAACATGCACAGTTTGAGCTACTCCAGGAAGTGACATTGCAGGCTAGCTCAGTGCTGCCCCCTCTCATTGAGTAATCAAGTTGAAGGCCGGCCGAGGTACTGCAGGCTGCCATTAGCAACTAAACTTCTTCTGTGTGCGATTTTAAAATAATCGGTTCAAGGACATACATTTGGTGTATTAGAAGCAATAATTGGCACCATGATTGTCTTATTATACATTTTTTACACAAAGATTGCCATTTTCCATTCACTATAATGGGGGATCCTTTTTTCTGGTAACAATGCATGCAGTACCATGGTCGGCATTGAACTCCCGTGGCTTCAATGAGAGGGGGCAGTCGTTCTCCCCTTGTGTGTACGTGCGTACGTGCGTGTGTGCATGTGTGCGTGCGTGTGTGCATGTGTGCATGTGCATGTGTTTGTGTGTGTTTGTGCATGCATGCGTGAGTGCATGTGCTTGGGTGTGTGCGTGTGTTTGCGTTGTTTGTTAATGTATGCAGATCTGTGAGTATGTGTCTTCATATCACAGGAGGTTGGTAGCACCTTAATTGGGGTGGATGGGCTTGTGGTAATGGCTGGAGCGGAATCAGTGGAATGGTATCAAATACATCAAACACATGGTTTCCAGGTGTTTGATGCCATTCCCTTTGCTCCGTTCCAGCAATTATTATGAGCCGTCCTCCCCTCAGCAGCCGCCACTGGTGTATATGCATAGGTGTTTTAATATTTGTTGGTGTGCATGAGTGTTTTAGAGAGTGGGAGACAATTTGTTTGATAAAAATGCGATTTAGTGAGAGACCATTTTGATTTCATGCGATAGCGACAGAGTGAGAGACCATTTTGATTTCATGCGATAGAGTGAGAAACCATTTTGATTTCATGCGATAGAGTGAGAGACCATTTTGATTTCATGCAATAGCGATAGAGTGAGAGACCATTTTGATTTCATGCGATAGCGACAGAGTGAGAGACCATTTTGATTTCATGCGATAGTGACAGAGTGAGAGACCATTTTGATTTCATGCGATAGCGACAGAGTGAGAGACCATTTTGATTTAATGCGATAGTGTGAGAGACCATTTTGATTTCATGCGATAGCAATAGAGTGAGAGACCATTTTGATTTCATGTGATAGCGACAGAGTGAGAGACCATTTTGATTTCATGCGATAGCACAGAGTGAGAGGCCATTTTGATTTCATGCGATAGCGAAAGAGTGAGAGACCATTTTGAGTTCATGCGATAGCGACAGAGTGAGTTTTTCTGTGTGTGGAAGAAACAGGGGAGCTTTGTGATGATGACTTTGTCAAACAGCCTTATCTTCATTTTAGAGAGACAGTCAATGAAAACAAACAAACAAACCCTTACAGGCCTAATCACCATTACCAAGGCATGATTCCCAAATTCCCTACTCCCGGTCCGTCTCACTGCAGATAATGGAACATAATCATTTCAATCCAAAGCCTCTAATTGAAGCAGATTCCCATAGGGGTAAATCCATTTGAATTAAGCCCATGGAAGAAGTGGTCAAAAGTGACTTTTTGGACCTGAATGCCAAAACAGGTGCTCAAAGTTGACCCATTTTGCATTCCCCACCATACAATGAGACATCACTGGAAAAGATAAACAGTTGAGTTTAATATCATTTGAAAGCTTACAAACGATTAAAACATTTCTTGAAAAAAAAAGGTTTTACCTTTAACGTCAATGATCTAAAAACTCTGAATTTTCATATTCGCATATGTTGTAACATAGAACCTATTTTAGGTTGAGACACAACATGGTCTTGAATACAGGGTGGGTGTCATTTCAATCATAGAAATAGAATTCATAGAATGGACCTATCCCTTCAGACCATTGCAATTTAGCTGGTACACCATTGAAATTGAATTGACATTTTTAACTTTAACTTTAGAAGCCTTTTCAAAACTCAAATACACTACAAGTTTGCATTTCCTGCTGTGCAGGAAGATTCTCAGCAACAAAAGAGTGATCAGATTAAGATCCTACATCTGTAAATCTCCTATGGAGGATTGACAGTATAATTTAAAACAACAGATCTTCCCATTCAACTCAACATTCTCTGATGTGTGGACGTCCAACCAGCTTTGTGGTACCATTTGAAAGTAGAAATTTCAATTTGATTGTCATGTTAGTACATTTAACAGCCCAAACAGGACACCCACACTGTATTCAAGAGCATGTTGTCTCAACCGATGGCAGGCACAACACAAACACCTCAGATGATGTAAAATAGGGTCTAAACTACAACATGTGCGATTCTGAACAAAATCGGACATGTTTTTAGATAATTGACGAATGACATAACTGCTATAAAAAACAAACATTTTATTCAATAAATTATAAAATAGTTTGACAACCCTGTTTGTAAAGTTTTTAATTATATCAATCTCAACCGTTTATCTTTTCCGGTGATGAAGACTTGGATGTCTCATGGTATGGTGGGGTATGCAAAAAAGGTCAACTTTGAGCACTTTTATCTCTTGAATGTTTTGGCATTCAGGTCCAAGAAGTCACTTTCTGACCACGTCAATAATGGGCAAATACTGTATGTAAGGAAGGTTTTGTTCAAATCAAAAGGGTTGCTGTCAAAAAGTGATTGAATTCAAATGGATTTACCCATAGGAAATCTTTGATTATTGCCAAGATTATAGCTAATGAATCTCATAAACACTGTGGCTGGTGTGCTTTTATCTGTCTCAGTGAGTTATGGTAAGAGTTGAGAGACTTGGTATGCTTCCCAAATGGCACCCTTTTCCCTACATAGTGCACTACTTTTGACCAGAGCCCTATGGGAATAGGGTGCCGCTTGGGAAGCAGCCCCTGCAGTGGTAATCAGCATTAGAGACTCTGATAGAGATTGATGTAGGAGAGAAGAAAGCATCAGGGTTAACTTATGTCTCCTCTCTCTCTCACCACCACTACCACACAAACACTCTCCCCACTAATTCCCCACTATCACACACACACACACACTCTCCCCGCTAATTCCCCACTATCATACACACAAACACTCTCCCCACTAATTCACCATTCACCACACTCAAATTCGGTTTCATTCTACGATGGCGGAAAATGAAGGGATAAACCATTATCACAATGCTCTATTCTATTCTATTCTATTCTTCTGTGTAGATGTCACAGCCAGAGCTGTGTTGTCACCACCCTCTGCCTCCGGGGTGGTTCCATCGACCTGCAGCCCAGCTGTATCCATGGAAATACCCTCTGACCCCTCTCTGTCACCCTGTCCCATGGTGGAGAAGGAGAAGGAGATGGAGGGAGAGGTGGAGCAGGTTGTAGAGTCAGAGGAAGAGAAGGCTAAGAGACTGCTCTACTGTTCTCTCTGCAAGGTGGTGGTGAACTCTGCATCCCAGCTACAGGCTCACAACAGCGGTGAGAATGAAGCTTCACTGACCTGTGCGTGTGTGTGTGTGTGTGAGTGTACAGGTGTGTGTCATCATCATGTTGCAACAAGTCCGTCTTCTTAATCATTGCTCTCATCGGGTCAATACCACACCAATTGATCACTCACTCCCTATCCCCAAAGGGCCATTGCTGCCATCTTGACCTGACAGGTAAAGTGTATGTTAGGACAGGGCCTCTCTCTCTCTCTCTCTCTCTTTCTCTCTTTCTCTCTCTCTCTCTCTCTCTCTCTCTCTCTCTCTCTCATCCTCTCCATTTACACTGAGATGCACCTTTATGTAGTAACCACATGTCCCACTTTGTTAACGTACTGTACTTAGTTGGTGTCTCTGCTTCTAACCTTTGACCCATCTGACCTTTCACCCTGTCAGGCACGAAACACAAGACAATGCTGGAGGCCAGGAGCGGCGATGGAGCCATAAAGTCATTCCCCAGGTCAGGGGTCAAAGCCAAGCTGGCCCCTCCCACTGAGGTGTCGACTGGGCTCCAGAACAGAACTTTCCACTGTGAGATCTGCGATGTGCACGTCAACTCCGAGACACAACTCAAACAGGTTAGTTATTTACTGTTTTTAAACTGAAATCCGCCCTTTTATGAATATGTATACATTTATAAGGCCAAGAACAAATCTGCGTTCCAGAGATGAGAGGAAAAATAGGGATTTTAATTAGGTTGAGTGTTTCCTTTCATTTTCTGTGGCCTGATGAGTCTATGAGCTAGACTGACCCATGTGGCTAAGACATCTCCTTCTCCCTCATCTTTCTCTCTCTCTCTCTCTCTCTCTCTCGCTCTCCCCCCCCCCTCCCCTCTCTCTCTATCTCCTCAGCACATCAGCAGTAGAAGGCATAAAGACCGTGCAGCAGGGAAGCCATCTAAGCCCAAGTTTAGCCCGTATGGTCTGCCGCCTCAACGCAACCAGAATGTACAGACAGTGAGTATCACATTATTGTATTTTGGCAGTACTATACTGGAGGTTTTGTTGTGGACTGTTTGTGGTTTACATCTGGTATAATTGGATTGGAGTTGTTTTGCAAAGTGTTGTAGATTGTGGAACAGGTGTGATAGCGTTATGGTTGCGATCACGTTGTGATTTAATTGTAGACTGGTTGTGATCATGTTGTGATTTAATTGTAAAATGGTTTTGATCACGCTGTGTGTGGTTTCCAGGTTGGGATCATTCTGAGGAAGGAGCAGGACTTGGCGAAGCCTCTCGTCTCGTGCCTCTTACAGCGCCATCTCTCCCTCGCTGCTGCTGCCATGGCAACCCTGTCCCCGTTCCATTTGCGCCCTGCCCCTACACATGGCGCCGCCCTCTTTCAAGCTCAGCCCCTCCCCCAGCCCCTATTACATCCTGCCCCAGGACCTCTCCGTACGGCACATACATCAGTTCTGTTCTCACCGTACTGACCCAGACCTGAACCAGACTTGGCCTATACCTAACCCAGACCCATGTCAGATGGACCAGAACCCAACAGAAACTGTGGGACCAGTGCAGACAAACTGCAGTCTGTAAAGTTGGAAACAGACCTGGGATCAGATTCAGAGTATGTCTCTCTACTGACCGTCTTGGACCAGGGTGTCTATGTTTTGTGCCATGCTTGAGCCAGTGTGTGTGTGTGTTTGCGTGCGTGAAGCTGTATGCGTGCGTGAAGCTGTGTGTGTGCGCACGTGCGTGCATTGTGTGTTTGTCATGAAATATGGGTATTGTTTTTCAATAAAGAATGTGTTGCTTACCTTGACGCTAATCCCTCTTTGGGTCCCGTTCAAGAATTTCTCAAAAACTGAAATGAATTAAGAGACGCAGATCCTTCATTTGGCTTCAAACGATGGGCCTTCATCAATTATTTATTACTTAGAGTACAGGCAATCCCCTTGGCTTAACTCCTTCAGATAAATCACAACAGGAATGTGCTCCTTGACCTTGACTTTATTGTCTGGGAGATGCTGCTGTGCACAGGAGGACCCCAGGCCCCATGGATCTCTGTAGATATGTTGGTTTATGTTGGTAAATCTAATGTTTTGGTGGGAGATGGTCTTTAAGAAGGGGTCAACCCCCATCAAATACAACTATTTGATAAAGACATCCTTAAAGAGATTTATACAATATACATTTTATCATATGTTTGTATGGCAATCTTTTTTAGGGGGGTGGTCTTCAAGAGGTGTTATCCAAAGTATATATTATTGAATTATTACACCCTAAGAAAAGAGGTAGTGGTAGAGCAAATGAAAACATATGAACAACAAAGCTAATTGTGTGCATTGTGCCTACTAGCTACATACAGTGCATTCGGAAAGTATTCAGACCCCTTGACTTTTTCCACATTTTGTTACGTTACAGCCTTATTCTAAAATGGATTATTTTATTTTTTATATCCTCATCAATCTACACACAATACCCCATAACGACAAAGCGAAAACAGGTTTTAAAGAAATGTTTGCAAATGTATTAAAAATAAAAAACAGAAATACCTTATTTACATAAAGATACAGACCATTTGCTATGAGACTCGAAATTGAGCTCAGGTGCATCCTGTTTCCATTGATCATCCTTGGGATGTCTCTACAACTTGATTGGAGTCCACCTGTGGTAAATTCAATTGATTGGACATGATTTGGAAAGGCACACACCTGTCTATATAAGGTCCCACAGTTGACAGTGCATGTCAGAGCAAAAACCAAGCCATGATGTCGAAGGAATTGTCCGTAGAGCTCCGAGACAGGATTGTGTCGAGGCACAGATCTGGGGAAGGTTACCAAAACATTTCTGCAGCTTTGAAGATCCCCAAGAACACAGTTTCCTCCATCATTCTTAAATGGAAGAAGTTTGGAACCACCAAGACTCTTCTTAGAGCTGGCCGCCCGGCCAAACTGAGCAATCGGGGGAGAAGGGCCATGGTCAGGGAGGTGGCCAACCATCTCTGCAGCATTTCACCAATCAGGCCTTTATGGTAGAGTGGCCAGACGGAAGCCACTCCTCAGTAAAAGGCACATGACATCCCGCTTGGAGTTTGCCAAAAGGCACCTAAAGGAATCTCAGACCATGAGAAACAAGATTCTCTGGTCTGATGAAACCAAGATTCAACTCTTTGGCCTGAATGCCAAGCATCATGTCTGGGGGAAACCTGGCACCATACCTACGGTGAAGCATGGTGGTGGCAGCATCATGCTGTGGGGAGGTTTTTCAGCGGTAGGGACTGGGAGACTAGTCAGGATCGAGGGAAAGATGAACAGAGCAAAGTACAGAGAGATCCTTGATGAAAGCCTGCTCAAGAGCGCTCAGGATCTCAGACTGGGGCGAAGGTTCACCTTCCAACAGGACAATGGACAACCCTAAGCACACAGCCAAGACAACGCAGGAGTGGCTTCGGGACTGAATGTCCTTAAGTGACCCAGCCAGAGCCCGGACTTGAACCCAATCGAAAATCTCAGGAGAGACCTGAAAATAGCTGTGCAGTGATGCTCCCCATCTAACCTGACAGAGCTTGAGAGGTTCTGCAGAGAAGAATGGGAGAAACTCCCCAGATACAGGTGTACCAAGCTTGTAGCATCATACCGAAGAAGACTCAAGGCTGTAATTGCTGTCAAAGGTGCTTCAACAAAGTACTGAGTAAAGAGTCTCAATACTTATGTAAATGTGATATTACCGTTTGTTATTTTAAATACATTTGCACAAATTTCTAAAAACCAGTTTTTGCTTTGTCATTATGGGGTATTGTGTATAGATTAATGAGAAAAAACTAACAATTTAATCTATTTTAGAATATGCCTGTAACATAACAAAATGTGGAAAAAGTCAAGGGGTCTGAATACTTTCCTGAATGCACTGTATCTAAGGAATTGTTCCAGAGGAAGACATGTTTATAATCAGCTGAATACCAGTCGATCTTCAGTGACTAAGAATACCAGCATACATCTTAGAGAAAAGTAGAAGTGCTATTTGGGGATTCTCTAGATGGTACATGTAAAGTGCTTTTAGCCTAATGGCCACGAGGAAGGAAGGCTCTTATATAAACAACGTCCTACTCACTCCTATTTCTCAGAGTGATCAGATCTCCTGTTGCTCTTACGGATGTTGCTTGAAGGATCTAAGAGGCACTGCCCATTCTCTTCAACTCAATGGTTTGTTTCCAGTGGGTTGAGATGAGATTAGAGAGATGGAGTGTGCATGGCTGCCATATTGTAGTCCCCTGTAGCTCAGTTGGTAGAGCATGGCGCTTGCAGTACCAGGGTTGTGGGTTCGTTTCCCACGGGGGGCCAGAATGAAAAAAAAATGTATGCACTCACTAACTGTAAATCGCTCTGGATAAGAGCGTCTGCTAAATGACTAAAATGTAAAAATGTATGTATGTAACATGCTATGCTTCTACAATTTTAGAGGTCATGACCTTTACGTTACCTTTGAACCTACTGCATTGCTCATGGAGTGGTGTCATCAGTCTCTCAGAAATAAACCTGATTCCGGCTATATTAGAAACTTTCATCGAAGTCCGCCAGTAGTGCTAATATCCGCTCACAAATGCTCCAGAACTAATAACTAAATTGGCCTGGCAAGAAAATCACCCCTCGCTCGATCCCAGCAGCATCCTCATCCTCCCTCTCAGCACGGCTGCCATATTACTAAAATTCATTCTCTGGAGCCGTGATTGTGAACATCTGTGTGTGGGATGCTCAGGGTATTATTTAATATTCCAGCGCTTGTCAGACACCAGACCCCCTTTTAGCCCTCTGGCCAAGCCGGGCTGCTCTGCTCCTCCCCTCATTCTGTCTCTCACTTCCTCTCCCTTTCTTTCTCTCCTTCTCCCTCTCCTTCTCCCTCTCCGTCTCAATCTCTCTCTTGCTGTCTCTCTCACACGCACGCACACAATAAAAATAATAATAATTGATTCAACTTTTAAAGCGCTATTCAACACACAAAGAATCTCAGAGAGCTTTAAAGCAACAAAAAAAGACAAGAAATGTAGAGAGAAACAACAACTTCTTTCATGAAATGGAAGGTCATGAGAGGGTTGGGAAAGTTCATGGCTTGAATGTTCATTGGAGGAAGGTGGTCAAAGGGGGCGAGCAAACAAAGATGGTCTCTGAAGCAAGTCCGGGGGGCCGGCAGGCAGCACGGCGTCATCAAGGTGTCTCGCCATCCCTGCTGTCTGTGTGGCTTCTCCATGGTAGGACTCAGATTAAGTTTGAGCTCAGCCACTCCAGTTCATGGACTCCGTATAAGTGTAGCTAGTTAGCTACTCCTTCACTAGTACCGAAATGAAGCACCCACTTGGGTGAAGCTACGGCAGTCACGTGGTGCCAGAAAGCACACCACATTTCAATAAGTAGCCTTGCAAGTTAGTCCTCCATACGATCCTCATCACTGCATACCTCTGCTGTGCCGTCTTGCTTTCGGGCTTCTCTCCATCCTCAACCTCCGTAACACTGGCTGGCATTCGAATCGAAACAATTATCAGCTAGCCAGCTAACATTAGCTAGCTAGCCAAACAAACAAATGACTTGCCAGCTTCAATCTTGCAACTCCGTGGTGGATTCTGATGGTATCAATTAGCTATATTAATTGTTCATTATTAAAACAAAAAGTTTGTATGGAAGAAATGACATAACAATTGATTCAATATAAAAAATACTTACAAAATGTAAAGCAAAGTCGAAACACAAGGTTGTACTTTTTTTTTTTTACTGAGATGATGTCACAGTGATATTACAAGGTTGTTGCAGAGCCATATATTTAGAGAGTTAATGAGAATAATAATTTATTCAATTTATATAGTGCTTTTCAAAGAATCTCAAAGCGCTTCGGAGCACAAAGAAAATATGTGATTTAGAAAAACAACATCACAAAATCGTGAGATGGACAGTCATTAGAAAGTTTATGGATTGACTGATCATCTGAGGGAGGTGGTCAAGTTGGGCCATTGAGGTTTCTGCATTATGATGCATTAACAGTGGCTTGCGAAAGTATTCACCCCCTTGGCATTTTTCCTATTTTGTTGCCTTACCACCTGGAATTTAAATGGATTTTTGGGGGGTTTGTATCATTTGATTTACACAACATGCCTACCACTTTGAAGATGCAACATATTTTTTTTCTTGTGAAATAAGACAAAGAAACAGAAAACTTGAGCATGCATAACTATTCACCCAGCCAAAGTCAATACTTTGTAGAGCCACCTTTTGCAGCAATTACAGCTGCAAGTCTCTTGGGGTATGTCTCTATAAGCTTGGCACATCTAGCCACTGGGATTTTTGCCCATTCTTCAAGGCAAAACTGCTCCAGCTCCTTCAAGTTGGATGGGTTCTGCTGGTGTACAGCAATCTTTAAGTCATACCACAGATTCTCAATTGGATTGAGGTCTGGGCTTTGACTAGGCCATTCCAAGACATTTAAATGTTTCCCCTTAAACCACTCAAGTGTTGCTTTAGCAGTATGCTTAAGGTCATTGTCCTGCTGGAAGCTGAACCTCCGTCCCAGTCTCAAATCTCTGGAAAACTGAAACAGGTTTCCCTCAAGAATGTCCCTTTATTTAGCGCCATCCATCATTCCTTCAATTCTGACTAGTTTCCAAGTCCCTGCCACAGCATGATGCTGCCACCACCATGCTTCACTGTGGGGATGGTGTTCTCGGGGTGATGAGAGGTGTTGGGTTTGCGCCAGACATAGCGTTTTCCATGATGGCCAAAAAGCTCAATTTTAGTCTCCTCTGACCAGAGTACCTTCTTCCATATGTTTGGGGAGTCTCCCACATGCCTTTTGGCGAACACCAAACTTTTTTATGGCCACTCTTCTGTAAAGCCCAGCTCTGTGGAGTGTACGGCTTAAAGTGGTCCTATGGACAGATACTCCAATCTCCGCTGTGGAGCTTTGCAGCTCCTTCGGGGTTATCTTTGGTCTCTTTGTTGCCTGTCTGATTAATACCCTCCTTGCCTGGTCCGTGAGTTTTGGTGGGCGGCCCTCTATTGGCAGGTTTGTTGTGGTGCCATATTCTTTCCATTTTTAAATAAGGGATTTAATGGTGCTCCGTGGGATGTTCAAAGTTTCTGATATTTTTTTATAACCCAACCCTGATCTCTACTTCTCCACAACTTTGTCCCTGACCTATTTGGAGACCTCATTGGTCTTCATGGTGCCGCTTGCTTGGTGGTGCCCCTTGCTTAGTGGTGTTGCAGACTCTGGGTCCTTTCAGAACAGGTGTATATATACTGAGATCATGTCACAGATCATGTGACACTTAGATTGCACACAGGTGGACTTTATTTAACTAATTATGTGACTTCTGAAGGTAATTGGTTGCACCAGATCTTATTTAGGGGCTTCATAGCAAAAGGGGTGAATACAGATGCACGCACCACTTTTCCGTTATTTATTTTTTTGATTTTTTTTTAACGTTATTTTTTAAATTTAACTTCACCAATTTGGACTATTTTGTGTATGTCCATTACATGAAATCCAAATAAAAATCCATTTAATTTACAGGTTGTAATGCAACAAAATAGGAAAAACGCCAAGGGGGATGAATACTTTTGGCAAGGCACTGTACATGACAATACAACACATTAAATGGCAGACATGTTAGAGCCTCCTTAACATTACATGGGGAATACAATGTCTAGAATGAGCATTATAATGCATTTACATGACACTTCAAAATTCTATGGCCGCCAGTGTTAGCACCCCATTACTGTAATATTACATAGCATCATAAAATATTCCAATGTAACTTAATGTCTAGAATTTGAACAATATAAACTATTCTAAAAGTTGGCCAAACACTCAAAATATATGACTCTGGGTTGTTGTAGTGGTGCTGAGATGATGTCACAATGGCATTAGAATGTTGGTGTAGCCATGGCCATAGAATTAGGAATTAGAATACTAGAATGGATATGAACCTTCTTATGATGGTCCAAAAGTCAGCCATGTTGGTCGGGGAGTTGGTCAACCATGGTTTGCCAGTGCTGTGATAAGAAATTGTGTAAAACAATGAATGTGAATAATTGATCTACACTGTATGTGTGTTAGCTAGCTAGCCAGCCAGTTTTAGAGGTTTGATTCCATTAATTTGTCAAATTAACTGCCAATATCCCAACATTCCATTCAAGCAATGCAGTCAATCCACAGCCATATACTGGCTCAAATCAGTTGATGATAGGACTTAGGCAAGTTATAAATGCAACAAGTACTGACATTGTTTCATATAATAGCACTCACAGCTTTCCAAGAAAACAAAATATGAGACATGGTCTGTTTACATATTATAGGCTTATTATACAGAAAATGTGTATAAAACCCATATAAACTGTATTCATAATTATATGACAATATTTTAGATTGACCATAATTCCATTACACAATTTCTGATACATCACATGCCTTACTTTTATTTTCCTGCATAAGTAAAAGCAGGAAATGCATCCCCTATCCCTCTACTGCCATTCATTCCAATTAGACTGGTTTTGGATTTCTCCCTGACCAAGATGGCTGCCATTTTTGGTCCATTCTGTAACTTTGTAGGTTTATGACATCGCCCCGCTAGTCATTTAATAGGATTTCTATGGCCATGGCATACATGATGTCACAATTATGATGTTGTTATGCCAAGATGATGCTAGAAAAATGGTCTAGCCATGTACAATGTCACAATAATTTCAAAATGTTGATTCTGTAGCTCTGAGATTATGTTACAGAGCCTCTTTTTATAATGTTAGATTGTTAGTGTTCCTCTATTAGAAAATAGGTAAAGCAATGCTATTGTGATACAGCGATGTCAGATTGAACACTGTTCTTCTATATAAGGGAGCAACACACAGATCGGCTCAATAGTGTTAGAGAAAGGCATCTGTCTAAAATTGACTCTATAAAACAATAATCCCAGATTGTCTGGGTTGTTTCTCTATAAATGTTTGCTTTGGGTCTGATTGGCTCTCTCTGCGCTAGGATTTCATTATCATAAATTGTGTGCTTGGCTCTCCACATTTTCCACATTACATTTTGGATTGTGTTTTTTGGCTTGGGGAGGGGGAGCATAGATTACAGCTAATGTATTTCATCTGCTGGGAGGGAGAGCTCCAAACTGACCTGATCACTGGCTAGAGCAACGCTGGGCTATTATTTGCTGAGATGGACCCTTCTGGTGGTCTGACATGTCTTCATTGGTGTTGTCTTCAGGTAAACAGTGATGAATGGTTGGATGGGTGGGTGTGTTGATTGGTTAATAGATTTTTAGTGAATGTACAGTAAAGGCAGGTAACACCTCCAGTGTCCATGTCAGAACCCTCTCTTTCATCAGTCAGCTAGTCAGCCAGCCAGTCAGTCAGTCAGACAGTTAGTCAGCCAGCCAGTCAGTCAGTCAGCCAGTCAGTCAGTTAGTCAGTGGACCCGTTTGAGTGGTAAGCCGAAGGTAGCCGACTGTAGACAGAAGTCGACGAGTAGGGGGAGGTACATACATGTACGCATTGACAGCAAGTCGGACAACTTCTGCTGTTTCTAGGAAACGCAACAATGGCAGACATGGCATTCTAATTTGTTATTGCCAATTCCACTTCTCCTACACGAAGCTGAACATGATCAAAATGTTCCAAGGAATGAATATCCTAATGATGAGGAAATTGATATCAGCCCAAGCTCTTTCTAACATTCACAAGACTTGTTTAGTATTTTTGTGATGTTTTTTTCAAAATATAACCAGGTAGAGAATGAGATCATATAGGTGTTTTTGCAGCATATGGGATATGCTCTGTTGTTTGCCATTACTTCATACCTTCCTCATTACTATTTGTGATTGTTCAACATGGAATTGTAACAGATGTGATTAAATGGAGTCTACAAAGATTCTTACTGTATGGTAATTGATTTCATGTCAGGATCACTACAACCTGCAGTGTATTTATTTTGTTCTCAACCTTTACGTTGCTTTTGTCAGTAAGCATATAAAGAACAGAATTTGAATCAATCAAAACACTCAGTGCACAGATAAGGATTAGACTATACATGTACATCAGTTGACAAGTACCGGGTAAACAATATGAAAATAATTAGACTGTACATGTACATCCGTTGACATAAGTTAGGGAGTTTTTTGTTTTGTTTTTGTTGGGGTTGGTGACATCGGGTCCGGGTGCCACGGCCGAAGGAACCGGGGGTGCCTCAGCTGGCTCGTCGGGCTTCCACGCCTTAGTGGGCTCGAGAGGTTTCCTTGCCTTGGTTGGCTCGGCAGGCTCCCATCCAACGTCACACTTCAACCGCCTAGTCAGGCTCCCACGCCTCAGCCGCCTCGTCAGGCTTCCACGCCTCAGTCAGCTCATCAGGCTCCCACGCCTCGACCGGCCCGTCAGGCTCAACAGGTTCCCACGCCTCCTCCGGCTCCCATTCCTTGGCCAGCCCTTCCTCCGGCTCCCATGCCTTGGCCATGCTTTTGCGTCCCTAGGGCGTGGGGTGGGGGGGGGGGGTACTGTCACGCCTGCTCCCACTCCCCCTCCCTGGTGCTCGAGGGCGCCAGGCTGCCCATCATTACGCACACCTGTCACCATCGTTACGCGCATCAGCGCTCATTGGACTCACCTGGACTCCTTCCCTTTGTTAATGACCTCCCCTATATCTGTCATGGGCCTCTCACTCCACCGGGTTACCACCTTTATTTTCTTCCACTCTGCTCACCACTCTCTCTACTCAGCCTAACTAGCTCCACCTGTCCCTGCTCTGCTCTGCTCTAATTACTCTGCCAGCTGCGCTGCATTACCCACTACCTCTCCCAGTATTTAAGGCCCTGTCTTTCAGCTCTCCGGTGTCAGATCGTCTGCAAAGCTCACACCCGGAACCTGTTTGCTCGCGCTTCTGGCTCACCCTGGTTTTGTGACCCCGGACCTGCCTGTTTTTTGGATACTCTTCTGCCTCAGGAGATCCAGACCTGCTTCTGCCATTACGACTCCTGACTACTCTTCAATCCCGGTAACTCTGACCAGCCTTCTGCCTTGCTACTACGTATTTTGGATTTCCCTTGAACTGTACTGCTGCCTGGTTTCATTCCGCCCTGTTGTGTCTGTGTCTCCCCCCCCCAGGACTTCTGGACCACCCACCACCGGCTTCATAGGACGCATCGCTGCCACTGGGGGGGGCACAGACCCAGCGCATTGGACAGGATCCCTGTTACCCCTGGAGCCTTCATTCACTCCCTACTTCCCTTTTCCCTTAAGTTTAATAAACTTTCTGGTGTGACGCAATTGTGGTCCTCTGGTCGTCTGTCTGAACCGTGACAGTACGATCTGACCATTATGGACTCAGCGCACACTTTCCCCGACATGGAAACCGATGAGCATGAGCAGCAGTTCCAGCAGCAGCAACAACAACTCGCCATGATCATTCAACTCCTCACCAACCTTACCCCAGCCAGTCTGCCCACCAGCCCAGCCCCCGAGTTACCTGCCCCGGTCATTGCAGCCGCTGCTCCGGAACCCAAGATTGGAGACCCCGAGCGGTTCAACGGCGATTCAACCCAGGTCCGGCCATTCCTGACTAGCTGCCGACTTCAGTTCTCCTTGCAGCCAAGGACCTTCGCCACGGAGGGGGCTAAAGTTGGGTATGCCATCACTCACCTGACGGGCCGAGCTCGACTCTGGGGAACAGCAGAGTTCGAACGTCAAACCCCCGCATGTGCAACCTTCGACCTGTTTGCTGAGGAGATGCTGAAGGTGTTTGACCTGGATTCACCCACCGCAGAGGCGTCTCGTGAACTGTTCAGTATTCGACAAGGCAGACGTACAGTCGCAGACCATTCCATCGACTTCCGAACCCTGGCTAGACGAAGTTCTTGGAACACACCATCGTTGGTGGACGCGTTCTTCCATAGTTTGGCTGACTATATCAAGGACGAGTTGGTCTCCCATGAACTGCCTTCCACTCTTGAGGAAGCCATCGCACTGACTGTCAGGATCGACAGAAGGATACAGACCCGTCGTCGTGAGAGGGGGCGCCAAGGTCCACCTACTACCGGCATTCGGAGAGATCCGACTGGGCTCCTGTCATCTACTGCCACTCACCCAGGTCAGCTTGATCAGTCTGAGCCTATGGAGATTGGGCGAGCCTCCCTCACTCCTGCAGAGCGCCAGCGCCGCTTCACCTCAAACCTCTGCCTCTATTGTGGAGGTGATGGACATCGTGTGGTAACCTGCCCTTTAAAGGGCCGAAGCTCACCGGGCATAGGGGGAGTCCGGTTGAGTTCAATGACCATCCAGTCCTCCGACCGCAAACCCCTGCTGCAAGTTCACCTCCGCCTCTCTGACTCAACTCACACCCTGGCTGCTCTGGTGGATTCTGGCGCCGAAGCCAACATAATGGACATCAAGCTGGCACGCCAACTGGGACTGGAGAACCTCCGTTTGACACCTCCTATTCCTGCCCGGGCACTGGACGGACACTTACTCGGATCGGTCACTCATGTCACGGCCCCGGTCTCGATGGGTCTGTCCGGAAACCATCAAGAAACTATCCAGTTTCACCTGCTCCCCTCTCCAGGCCAACCCCTCATCCTGGGTTACCCATGGCTCCGCCGGCACAACCCTCAGCTCGACTGGGTGACCGGGGTGATCAGGGAGTGGGGAGAGGACTGCCACCGAACCTGCCTGCTTGCTGCCGCACTACCCCCTCGGCCAGTACCTACTAACTCCGCTCCTGACCTCTCCAATGTCCCAGAATGCTACCATGGTCTCAGAGAGGTGTTTAACAAAGCAAGAGCCACATCTCTGCCCCCTCACCGACCGTACGACTGTGCCATCGACCTCCTCCCTGGAACAGCTCCTCCAAAGGGTCGTCTTTATTCGTTGTCTGCTCCTGAAAGAAAGTCCATGGAGGACTACATCAATGGCTCTCTGTCCGCAGGATTAATCCGTTCATCTTCATCTCCTGCTGGTGCTGGCTTCTTCTTTGTGGGGAAGAAGGACGGATCTCTTCGCCCCTGCATCGACTACAGGGGACTCAACGACATCACAGTGAAAAACCGTTACCCTCTGCCTCTGCTCACCTCTGCTTTTGAGTTGCTCCAGGGAGCCACTGTTTTTACCAAGTTGGATCTCAGAAACGCTTACCACCTAGTGCGGATCCGGGAGGGAGATGAATGGAAAACCGCATTCAATACACCAACAGGCCACTACGAGTATCTGGTTATGCCTTTTGGCCTCACCAATGCTCCTGCTGTGTTCCAGGCTCTAGTGAATGATGTACTGCGGGACATGTTAAACAAGTTTGTCTTCGTTTACCTGGATGACATCTTAATCTACTCCAGAAACCTGTCTGAACACACCCGCCATGTCCAGCAAGTCCTTCATCGTCTTCTGGAGAATTCCCTCTACGCCAAGGCAGAGAAATGTGAGTTTCACGTCAAGACAGTGGCCTTCCTGGGGTACATAGTGGCAGAGGGAAGTATCCAAATGGATCCTGCCAAAGTATCAGCAGTCACTTCATGGCCAGTTCCGGAGAACAGAAAGAAGCTGCAACAGTTTCTGGGGTTTGCTAACTTCTATAGGAAGTTTATCCGGAACTACAGTACCGTTGCTGCCCCTCTCACTGCTCTAACCAGCACCAAGCAACCCTTCACCTGGACCCCAGCAGCCGACAAAGCCTTCAGTACCCTCAAGGTGAGGTTCACCTCCGCTCCCATCCTCCAGATGCCTGATGTGGACCGGCAATTCATTGTGGAGGTGGACGCCTCGGATGTGGGAGTTGGTGCTGTGATTTCTCAGTGGGCTGCGGAGGATAGGAAGCTCCATCCCTGTGCCTTTTTCTCACGTCGGTTGTCCCCCTCTGAGTGCAATTACGACATAGGGAACCGTGAGCTGCTGGCTGTGAAGCTTGCCTTGGAGGAGTGGCGTCACTGGCTGGAGGGGTCCACCATTCCATTTCTCGTTTGGACCGATCATAAGAACTTGGAGTACATCCGCACGGCCAAACGGTTGAACTCCAGGCAGTCCCGCTGGGCCCTGTTCTTCACCAGGTTTAATTTCACTCTGTCATACCGGCCTGGATCACGCAACACCAAGCCAGACGCCCTCTCCCGTCAATTCCAGAAGGATGACACCCCCTCCAAGGACCCTGTGTCGATTCTGCCAAGTCCCTGCATCGTTGCAGCTCTGACCTGGGCTGTTGCGGAACAGGTGCTGGAGGCTCTCCGTAACCAGCCAGGTCCCAGCACTTGCCCAGCTGACCGCCTTTTTGTCCCCGAAGACCTGAGGTCCCAGGTCGTTCAGTGGGGACATGACTCCCGCCTAGCTTGTCACCCTGGCTCCACCCGCACTTACAACCTGCTCGCCCAGAGGTTCTGGTGGCCCTCTCTGAGGAAGGATGTACGGGAATTCGTCCAAGCCTGCCCCATCTGCAACCAACACAAGTCGTCCTGCCAGCCCCCAGCCGGATTGCTGCAGCCCCTGCCTGTGCCCAGACGTCCCTGGTCTCACATCGCCCTTGACTTTGTCACGGGGCTGCCCCCTTCAAGTGGCATGACCGTCATTCTCACCATCGTTGACCGTTTCAGCAAGATGGCACACTTCATTCCCCTCCCCAAGCTCCCAACCGCCAAGGAGACCGCCCAGGTGGTCCTGGAACACGTCTTCCGGATCCACGGACTGCCAAAGGATGTAGTTTCTGACCGTGGTCCACAATTCTCCTCCGCTTTTTGGAAGGAGTTCTGTCACCTGCTGGGAGCCACAGTCAGTCTGACTTCCGGATTCCATCCCCAATCCAATGGGCAGTCAGAGCGGGCTAATCAGGAGCTCGAGAAGGCACTGCGATGCATGACTTCACGCAACCCCCACTCCTGGTCGCAGCAATTGACATGGGTGGAGTACGCACACAATTCTCTGACCTGCTCTGCCATCGGTATGTCCCCTTTCCAATGTGTTTATGGATACCAGCCTCCTCTATTTGCCAGCCAGGAAGAGGAGGTTACTTGCCCATCTGCACTTGCTTTTGCCCGTCGATGTCGCCGCACCTGGTCACAAGCCCGAGCCACACTCCTCAGATCCGTTGCCAGCTACACTACCGGGGCCAACCGTCGGAGAATTCCTGCTCCCACCTACCATGTTGGTCAAAGGGTGTGGTTGTCATCGAAGAACCTGCCACTCAGGGTGGAGTCGCAGAAGCTGGCACCTCGGTTCATTGGCCCATTCCCTATCATAAGAGTGATTAGCCCAACTGCTGTCCGGCTCCAACTGCCTAATTCCCTGAGGGTGCACCCCACTTTCCATGTGTCTAAGATTAAGCCCATCCATGAGAGTCCGCTGGTCCCTGCTGCGCCTGGTCCTCCTCCTCCACGGCTCGTCGATGGTGGTCTGGTTTACACCGTCCGCCGCCTGCTTCGGTCCAGACGGAGGGGTAGGGGTCTCCAGTACCTCATTGACTGGGAGGGCTATGGACCTGAGGAAAGGACCTGGGTGCCAGCTAGTCGGATTGTGGATAGGACTCTCATCACCGCTTTCCACCAACGGCATCCTGATCAACCTGCAATCCGTAGGGGCCGCCCCAGAGGGGTCCCTAACCGTCCGGCCCGCTCGGCTTCCTGTCCTGTGCCTGATCCTGTCTCGGGACCTGTCCCATCTCCCGACCACGGCCCTCCGGCTTCCTCCGAGGATGAGGACGTTCACTCGGACCGTTCGGAGGAGTTCTAGCCCTCCTCCGGCTCCCCTCCTCCCGCCCGGCGTGGTGTTGCTCTTGGGACTTCTGGGGCCGTCCCTTGGGGGGGGGGTTCTGTCATGGGCCTCTCACTCCACCGGGTTACCACCTTTATTTTCTTCCACTCTGCTCACCACTCTCTCTACTCAGCCTAACTAGCTCCACCTGTCCCTGCTCTGCTCTGCTCTAATTACTCTGCCAGCTGCGCTGCATTACCCACTACCTCTCCCAGTATTTAAGGCCCTGTCTTTCAGCTCTCCGGTGTCAGATCGTCTGCAAAGCTCACACCCGGAACCTGTTTGCTCGCGCTTCTGGCTCACCCTGGTTTTGTGACCCCGGACCTGCCTGTTTTTTGGATACTCTTCTGCCTCAGGAGATCCAGACCTGCTTCTGCCATTACGACTCCTGACTACTCTTCAATCCCGGTAACTCTGACCAGCCTTCTGCCTTGCTACTACGTATTTTGGATTTCCCTTGAACTGTACTGCTGCCTGGTTTCATTCCGCCCTGTTGTGTCTGTGTCTCCCCCCCCCAGGACTTCTGGACCACCCACCACCGGCTTCATAGGACGCATCGCTGCCACTGGGGGGGGCACAGACCCAGCGCATTGGACAGGATCCCTGTTACCCCTGGAGCCTTCATTCACTCCCTACTTCCCTTTTCCCTTAAGTTTAATAAACTTTCTGGTGTGACGCAATTGTGGTCCTCTGGTCGTCTGTCTGAACCGTGACAATATCTGTCTGTTCCTCTGTTTGATCCCCGTGTCAGCATTGATATTGTTTTGTTTCCCCTGTCCAGACGCTGTCTGTGTTTTGTTCCTGTCTGTTTTTTCCATTAAATGTTCACACCCTGTACTTGCTTCCTGTCTCCAAGCATCTGTCCTCACACAAGGTGTCATTAAAAAAAGAATGCATTTTTACATGACCCTCCCGTTGTACTGCAAAATAAATTGCACACCCTGTCTGTGCATAAATATGTAGTGCACATAAAAATGACTTTTGCGGTTAAATTCCCATGTATAAAAAATACAAATGAAATGGGTTTCCATCTCATTTTCAACTGTAAGCCAACTGATGGTTTTGTCACAAAAAATGTTGCATAGTTATAGCGAATGTGCCCACTCTGGTATTGACATTTGTGCTTTAGCCAACAGCTCGATGATACAGTGTGGGTATAGCCTACTACATGAGGAGATTATTATGGACAAAAGTGCATCGATCATCATGTCACCAGAATAAGACCCTCGATATTTATTGAAAGCACTGTGCACTTTCACCACCCTGTGAAGTTCATCATAACTTATTTCATCTGTAGCTTAATAAACTGCATGCTTTCCCATGATGTCGTGATGTTTTTGACCGACATGTACTTTTCTCACAGAAAAAGGTTGGCCGAAAACCTGGTTTATGTCAAGCCATTTTGAGGATGCTGGAATTATATTTTTGACGAACATCCGTATACCTACAGGATATTTTTGAAGCAGCCTAATCAGATTAATTGTGACTGGTTGTGTATATGCCACAAATAAAAGGTAATACATTTTTTAAGTTAAAGGATAAATATTTAAGCTATTTTGAAGCGTTAGGTGAGCAAGGAATAGCCACTCGGAATGGAGAGGAGGCAGACCACGTGTTAAGCTTTCCTGAATAACTGGGCCTTTCCTGAATAACTGCCAGGAGCATATGTGAGCACATTATTATAGGATGACTTAGGAATATGTTCATTTGCAACAGACAGCGCATTCAGTATCAGAAGTAAAAATACAGCCAGGCTGGCCTGCCACTGTGTCTTTCTAGACCTTATAAACGGTGGAGAGCAGACACACAACTAATCCAAATGGAATGAAACATTTAACTCAAAGGGTTTTTGCGTCGTTATTCAAAGGACATTTTCACTGCAGCCTAGAGTAGAATTTTGTACTCACTTGAAAACAATAACGCAATTACTCATTGCATTGTGGTGTTGTAGGCTAGTCTAGGTAGGATAATTGTATTGTCCCTAAACAAGATCAATAGGGGAACTTTTGGAACTGCATGTCTCATGTCTTTACTGTTCTTTCATGCGCAATGATGCACCTGGCCTCTCCACTGCCTATCAGCTGTTCTTATTTGTTCTTGTGGATTCATATTGAGAAGTTATGCAGCTCTGAATGCTTTTATGTGTGGTATGCAGAGGAGGTTGGTGGGAGGCGCTATAGGAGGAGGGGCGCTTTGTGATGGCTGGAATGTAATAAATGGAACGGTATCAAACACATCAAACATATGGAAACCACATGTTTGACTTGGTTCCATTTATTCCATTACAGCCATTACAGTGAGCCTGTCCTCCTATAGCTCCTCACACCAGCCTCCTCTAGTGGTATGATTGCTAGTTAGCCTATTGCAGATCTGGACAAAATATCTACCTACAACTAGACAGTTAGACTGGTAGACTATATTGACCTGTGGTATAGTTAAAAGTTAGCGTGCGGAAAAGCGTAGTGCATAAGGGAAGTACCAAAACACCTTGGAATAGGGGAGGCGCACGCAAGCAGATGAGGAAATGTGGCTATGACGGAATAAATTATATAGTAAAACCTGCAAAAGCGCGAATGTAAACCAGGGGAAAAACGCACTACCTTCCCTTATTTTGGACCCCTATAGGTTCTCATCGAAATCGCAGTAAATATCCTCATTGTTCATGCACCTGGGGAAAAAACTTTTGGCATGGCGAATCCCAGCCTGACATAGATCTGGATTTAAATCATTGCATGCCTCATCCATGGCCTGGAGGAGGGTGGTACACTCATTGGGATGGCAATCATACATCTTCCACCTGTATTGTAATCGTGTATTGTATTTTACAGTATATGTTTTCTACTTTTACAGTATTGTATTGTATGTGCTTTACTTAGATTTGTGTGTATTGGATATATGTTGTGAAATTGTTAGATATCACTTGTTAGATATTACTGTACTGTCGGAGCTAGAAACACAAGCATTTCGCTACACCTGCAATAACATCTGCTAAACACGTGTATGTGACCAATACAATTTGATTTGTATGTATTATAGTGATCCTGTACGTGGCTCAGTTCATAAGAGCATGGCACTAGCAACACCAGAGTTGTGGGTTCGATTCCCACTGGGGTCACATACCAAAATGTGTGGACTGTTGTCACTTCAGATAAAAGTGTCTGCTATGCCCCCCCCCCTTTCTTCATTTTGGGCTTTCTGGATTATTTGCGTATTGGTATTGTATTGTATTGTATTGATATTGTATTACTGCACACAAGAATTTCGCTGCACCTCCTGTAACATCTGCTAATCTGTGTACACAACCAATAAACTTTGATTTGATTTGTTACATACGGTACATCTCTGATCTTCTCAATATCAGATTTTTTAAAAACTTACTGTGTAGTAAAATCATAATAGTTATCATCATAGTAGTACATTCCAGTATACACTGTGTGTACAAAACATTTAGAGCACCTTCCTAATATTGAGTTTCACCCCCGTTTGCACTCAGAAGAGCCTCAATTTGTCGGGGCATGGACTCTAAAAGGTGTCGAAAGCTTTCCACAGGGATGCTGGCCCATGTTGACTCCAATGCTTCCCACAGTTGTGTCAAGTTGGCTGGATGTCCTTTGGGTGGTGGACCATTGTTGATACACACAGGAAACTGTTGAGCGTGAAAAACCCAGCAGCGTTGCAGTTCTGAACACAAACCGGTGCGCTTGGCACCTACTAACATACCCCGTTCAAAGGCGCTTAAATCTTTTGTGTTGCCCATTCACACTCTGAATGGCACACATACACAATCCATGTCTTAATTGTCTAAAGGCTTAAAAAAAGTATCCTCCCTTCATCTACACTGATTGTAGTGGATTTAACAAGTGACATCAATAAGGGATCATAGCTTTCACCTGGATTCACCTGGTCAGTCTATGTCACGGAAAGAGCAGGTGTCCTTAATGTTTTGTACACTCAGTGTACAGTATATCATACTTTTTATGTTTCTACTTTACAGACATACATTTTCTTTATGTACTTCTCAAAATCTGTAGTAGACAAACCAGTATACATTTAAAATATATAGGTTTTCCAAACGTTTAAGTGATTGTCAATTACGAGCAGTCAGATTAAGTAAGTAAAATGTCTTCTAATGAAAAATAAGAGAATTATATCAAAAGTAATGTGAGCATTGCATTGTGAAAGGCAAATACTTTATATGAACATGTATTGCAATGTGAAACATGTATTTCTAGATGAAACACTGATTAAGTTTGGTGAAAAAGTGACTGTTGTATTTAGTTAATTGAAAATGTGCTTAGAGTTTTGAAACAACTGCCTTTTTGATGATGTATTTTGAGATTTGTACTAAGAGTTGTGAAAATGTACCACATACATTGCACCAAATCGATAAAAAAATAAACATCTCCAGTCATCTGTCATTCTGATAATCAGGAGAGGCATTAAGACTGATAACAATAAACACAGCTGCATACCCAGACTCGGACCCATGTCCAAACCAGACATTATCTGCATCCCAAATGGTACCCTATTCCCTATGTAGTGCACCATTTTTTACAAGGGCTCATAGGGCACCCCAAGGGTGAATGGGGTGCCATTTAGGCCACAGCCATTGTGTTGTCTGCCTATGACTATTTATACCCAGAATTGACATCCCCTTGCGGATAAATAAAGTGTATTGAATTGAATGGAAACCTGATGATGTGTCATTCTGACAGTCTGTGTCACAGACAAACATGAGACAGTGAAAGTGTTCTCCCGCTGTGACAGTGAATGCATCAACCACCCGAGCCACTGCCTGTTCACCCCGCTATCATCAAGAAGGCGAGGTCAGTACAGGTGCATCAAAGCTGGGACCAAGAGACTGCAAAACAGCTTCTATCTCAAGGCCATCAGACTGTTAAATAGCCATCACTAGCACATTAGAGGCTGCTGCCTATAGACAGATTAGAAATCACTGGCCACTTTAATAATGTTTACATTTCTTGCATTACTCATCTCATATGTATATACTGTATTCTATTCTATAATATTCTACTGTATCTTAGTCCATGCCGCTCTGTCATTGCTCGTCCATATATTTATATATTCTTAATTCCATTCCTTACTTAGATTTGTGTGTATTGGGTATATGTTGTGAAATTGTTAGATATTACTTGTTAGATATTACTGCACTGTTGGAGCTAGAAGCACAAGCATTTCACTACACCCACAATAACATCTGCTAAACACATGTATGTGACAAATAACATTTTATTTTATTTTATTTGAATGTGGTCTCCTGCTGTGACAATGAATGTGGTCTCCCGCTGTGACAGCAATAACATTTACATGGCCTTTAAGGGAAATAACAGCAATGTCTCCTCTGCAATGAGATGATATCTAATGGAATGGGTAGTGTTGGTTGTTTTGAGTTTGTTG
>NW_028163798.1:0-34584 GCF_964263955.1 Coregonus lavaretus | reverse complement strand
AAAATGCCTGGCCTCTTATTTCAGCTCATGAAACATGGGACCAACGCTTTACATGTTGTGTTTATATTTTTGTTCAGTGTAGCTTGGTAGATGGATGTCCATGTCAGGTTCTTGTAATAGTTGTATAGTGTATATCTGGCTAGCCAAACTGGATCTCTGGGTAGAGTTAGCTAAAATAATAAAAACAACCCATCAAATGTTCATGCCTAGCCGACAGCAAAACGAAAAGTCCAGTTAAACTTCAGCTTTTATCGTACTCTTGACAGTTTATCCAGTTGGAAGACAGCAAAACAAATGCATTAAACATTTAAAACGTAGTAAGATCCAATAAATTTACCGTTAAACAATATTAGTTAGCTAGCTGCCAACAGTTGTTCCGTAGCAAACAGGGACACAGCTGACACAAACAGACTAGCAAAAACCAAATGTTTTTATAAATTCTGAAATTAAATATCTCCCAGCAGCAAATGTGTTGGCCAACCGGAAATATTCCATGCGTTTTCATGTCACAGTGTCTACAAGACGCTCTGCAGTCTCCCCTGGTGGTGATGTATGGTGTGTTCTGATGATCCATCATCAGGCATATGGAAGACACTCTTCTAGACTTACACTGTTCAATCAAATGACATTTACATTAATTCATTGTTCTGTACAGTTTAATGTAGAGCAATACATTTGTGACAACAATCTGACTACTAATTGTTATTTTCACAATGACAAATATTTCCATAATATGCCCACGTTTTCTAACTTGGTGAGAACCTTGGAATACTGCGGTTATGAATGCTCACATTTTTTCAGGCTTCAGCTCCCACAATTATTTGGATTGTGATAGGCTACTGACAAGTCTGAGAACAATTCTCTGCGGGTCTAGAGAGGCTCCTCTGTTCTGTCTGGCTCTATCTCTCTAATCAATATAAGCTGTGGTGTTTTATTCCCTCAGCCCCCCCTCAGCAGAATGAACAATGCAGGGCGAGGGGGCTCCCTGTTGTCTCTTCGCTAGGCTGAACCCAGTCATGGTCAGGCCTTTTGATGTGGCTGCTCAGAACAACGGGCGTTTGGGCTGCCTAGCTCGTATGAAGGGCTCAGAACAACGGGCGTTTGGCTGCCCTAGCTCGTATGAAGGGCTCAGAACAACGGGCGTTTGGGCTGCCCTAGCTCGTATGAAGGGCTCAGAACAACGGCCGTTTGGGCTGCCCTAGCTCGTATGAAGGGCTCAGAAACAACGGGTGTTTGGCTGCCCTAGCTCGTATGAAGGGCTCAGAACAACGGCCGTTTGGGCTGCCCTAGCTCGTATGAAGGGCTGTAAGGAGGGAGGGAGGTTGGGGAAGACGGGGGGGGGGGGGGGCTATGATGACGAGAATAAGTATGATCCACAGTTTGAGTGCCTGAAGTTTCAAGGCTAATGATGCAATTAGACTGCATTTATCAGAACAATAATAATAATTAGTCATTTAGCAGACGCTCTTATCCAGAGCGACTTACAGGAGCAATTAGGTTAAGTGCCTTGCTCAAGGGCACATCGACAGATTTTTCACCTAGTCGGCTCGGGGATTAGAACCAGCGACCTTTCGGTTACTGGCACAACGCTCTTAACCACTAAGCTACCTGAGAGAGAGAGAGAGAGAGAGAGAGAGAGAGAGAGAGAGAGAGAGAGAGAGAGAGAGAGAGAGAGAGAGAGAGAGAGGAGAGAGAGAGAGAGAGAGGAGAGAGAGAGAGAGAGAGAGAGAGAGAGAGAGAGAGAGAGAGAGAGAGAGAGAGAGAGAGAGAGAGAGAGAGAGAGAGAGAGAGAGAGAGAGAGAGAGAGAGAGAGAGAGAGAGAGAGAGAGAGAGAGAGAGAGAGAGAGAGAGAGAGAGAGAGAGAGAGAGAGAGAGAGAGAGAGAGAGAGAGAGAGAGAGAGAGAGAGATGTGGTGAGCAAATATTGAATGTGAAGTGGTGTAATGATCTGGCCCTGGGGCCTGATAGGTGGAGCATTTAGAGTGCATCTCATTAGTTAGAGCTTTGGAGTTCCCTTTAGGCTCTGAATATGATGAATCCTCTTATCTGTAGGGTCGTATTCACTAGGCCCCAAACGGAAGAAAACTGACTAAAACAGGAAGGGGACTACGTGAGCTTGTCAAATTAGAAAACGCACGTTTTTTTTTGGTTTTATTTCCATTGCAAATAGTTTCGCGACGGACAGCACTAATGAATGTGACCCAGGTGGCAATGCAGGCAGGCCTCACAAACTAGGGTGCTTTAGAAAACGACAACACTACTACTACTACTACTGCTGCTAATGCCTCCTCTCTTAGTATCTCTTCTCCAACTACTTGGTCGAGCGGGTTGGGTTTCAGGTAGAAATGGTTTTGGGTGTGTGCGAGAGCGAGAGCGAAGCTATTTTAAGACGAGATGGTGACACGATCTGAAAATGTATACTTAGTTGAATGGAGGAAGTAGACTTAGACTTGCCATTGAGGACTGCGTAAAACTATGCAATCAATGGAGTTAGATTTGAGTATGAATAACTATATAGAAGGTTACATTGCTGCGCTACCTGACTACACGACTAGACCTTTCAGACAACTAACCTGACTACATGACTAGACCTTTAGACAACTAACCTGACTACATGACTAGACCTTTAGACAATAAATTAATAGGAACTTTTTTCTATTGTTTTCAATAGTCCCTGTCACACAATTTAAAGAAAAGGTCTCTGAATGTGAGAGACAGACATGGACCACATTTCTGCCATGCGTAACATACATATTCTACAATGTCTGTCCTAGCAACTATTCACCAATAAAAAAAGTAAATAATTCACGTAAAATGGTGCAAATTCATAATTAGAATGACTGAGCTTTCACTGGGCACGTTTCAAGCGGATCATTTTTTGTCCTCGTTGGTCACTGCCTTTCAAAGTGTGTTGCATTATGGGGTTGAACATTGTCAGAGATAGAGGACTCATCTTTGTATCTGTGCAATTATAGCGTCTGTGGCTGTCACGGGCAGCGCCATTGATGCACTCTCCATTTTGAAGTAGTACATTTTCTTCCCGATTGTGTCAAATCATGTGTCAAAGGTCATGAAGTTTTGACTGCAGTCAACTGCAAGTTTCTAGTGATGGGGAAACTAAGCTTCCTGAAGCATTGAGCATTTCTAGCCAATTGTGTCGAAAATAGGTTCATTACCGGAGGCTTTGATCAACAGTGTAAATTAGTGGCACCTGCTGGTCAAAATAATTTAGAATTTAATTTAGGCAAATTTTTATAGTGCGTGCACAGGGTAGCCTTTTGATCTTCTACCAAACCAATCAGGTGGATGTTCGACAAAAAGCTTCTGACGTCATTGATCACGTGCTTCTGATAAAGTGATACAAGCGTCGGCACACTACTTTGAAGTGAACTGCTTACCGATTTCGACTCATGCCTCGGTGCACCAGTATCAAATGTAATCAAGGTAACGTACAGTTGAAGTCAGAAGTTTACATACACCTTAGCCAAATACATCTAAACTCTGTTTTTCACAATTCCTGACATTTAATCTTAGTAAAAATTCCCTGTCTTAGGTCAGTTAGGATCACCGCTTTATTTTAAGAATGTGAAATGTCAGAATAATAGTAGAGAGAATGATTTATTTCAGGTTTTATTTCTGTCATCACATTCCCAGTGGGTCAGAAGTTTACATACACTCAATTAGTATTTGGTAGCATTGCCTTTAAATTGTTTAACTTGGGTCAAATGTTTTGGGTAGCATTCCACAAGCTTCCCACAATAAGTTGGGTAAATTTTGGCCCATTCCTCCTGACAGAGCTGGTGTAACTGAGTCAGGTTTGTAGGCCTCCTTGCTCACACACGCTTTTTCAGTTCTGCCCACAAATTTTCAATAGGATTGAGGTCAGGGCTTTGTGATGGCCACTCAAATACCTTGACTTTGTTGTCCTTAAGCCATTTTGCCACAACTTTGGAAGTATGCTTGGGGCCATTGTCAGTTTGGAAGACCCATTTGCAACCAAGCTTTAACTTCTTGACTGATGTCTTGAGATGTTGCTTCAATATATCCACAATTTCCCTTCCTCATGATGCCATCTATTTTGTGAAGTGCACCAGTCCCTCCTGCAGCAAAGCACCCCCACAGCATGATGCTGCCACCCCCTTGCTTCACGGTTGGGATGGTGTTCTTCGGCTTGCAAGCGTTCCCCTTTTTCCTCCAAACATAACGATGGTCATTATGGCCAAACAGTTCTATTTCTGTTTCATCAGACCAGAGGACATTTCTCAAAAAAGTACGATCTTTGTCCCCATATGCAGTTGCAAACCGTAGTCTGGCTTTTTTTATGGCGGTTTTGAAGCAGTGGCTTTTTCCTTGCTGAGCGGCCTTTCAGGTTATGTCGATATAGGACTCAGTTTACTGTGGATATGTCACACCCTGGCTCTGGGGACTCTATATGTTGAGCCAGGGTGTGTAGATTCTATGTGGTTTTGTTCTATGTTCACTGTCTATGTATTGTATTTCTATGTTGGCCAGAGTGGTTCCCAATCAGAGGTAACGAGTGTCAGCTGTTGCTGGTTGTCTCTGATTGGGAGCCATATTTATACAGGCTATTTTCCCACAATAGTTGTGGGATCTTGTTCCGTGTTGTTTGTGGTTGTTCCATGGACTTCACGTTTCGTTTGTTGTTTTGTTTATTGTATGTGCACTTAATTAAATAAGATGTACAAATCTCACGCTGCGCATTGGTCTACTCCCTCTAACGATCGTGACAGAAGATCCCACCATACCAGGACCAAGCAGCGTGTCCAGGAGCAGGCAGCCTGGACGTGGGAGCAGATAATGGACGGGCAGGGGTCCTGGACCTGGGAGGAAATCCAGGCCGGGATGGATCGCCGTCCATGGAGGGAGACGGTAGAGGCGCGACGGAGAGAGGAGCAACGGCGTCAACAGGGTCGTCGTCGGACGGACGAGAGGCAACCCCAAAAAATGTTTAGGGGGGGGCACACGGCTTGGGCGACGGGGCAGCAGGAGGCAGCTACAGGGCGTATTAGGAGGTTAGGTGAGGAGGCCACCAGGTTAAGGGGGCTATTGGTGCAGAGGGAGCAGGAGTTAGTGGTGCAGAGGGTGGAGCTACTGGAGGCGATAAGGGAGAAGGTGAGAGTAGAGGCACGGCGAGAGGATCTGTGTTGGCAGCTGAGGGAGCGGAGGGTTATGACGAAACCCAGTCCCGCTCCTCACACCAAGCAAGTGGTGTGCGTCACCAGTCCGGTCCGGCCCGTTCCTGCTCCCCGCACTAAGTTGATGGTGCGCGTCGCCAGCCCGGCCCGGCCTGTTCCTGCCCCTCGCACCAAGCCTACGGTGCGCGTCGCCAGCCCGGCCCGGCCTGTTCCTGCTCCCCGCACCAAGCCAAGGGTGCGCGTCGCCAGCCCGGCCCGGCCTGTTCCTGCTCTTCGCACCAAGCCTACGGTGCGCGTCGCCAGCCCAGCCCGGCCTGTTCCTGCCCCTCGCACCAAGCCTACGGTGCGCGTCGCCAGCCCGGCCCGGCCTGTTCCTGCCACTCGCACCAAGCCTACGGTGCGCGTCGCCAGCCCGGCCCGGCCTGTTCCTGCCACTCGCACCAAGCCTACGGTGCGCGTCGCCAGCCCGGCCTGTTCCTGCCCCTCGCACCAAGCCTACGGTGCGCGTCGCCAGCCCGGCCCGGCCTGTTCCTGCCACTCGCACCAAGCCTACGGTGTGCGTCGCCAGCCCGGCCCGGCCTGTTCCTGCCACTCGCACCAAGCCAGGGGTGCGAGTCGTCAGCCTGGTAAGGCCCGTTCCTGCTCCACGCACCAAGCCAGGGGTGCGTATCATCAGCCCGGTCCGGCCCGTTGCTGCTCCACGCACCAAACCAGGGGTGCGCATCGTCAGCCCGGTCCGGCCCGTTCCTGCTCCACGCACCAAGCCAGGGGTGCGTATCGTCAGCCCGGTCCGGCCCGTTGCTGCTCCACGCACCAAACTAGGGGTGCGCATCGTCAGCCCGGTCCGGCCCGTTCCTGCTCCACGCACCAAGCCAGGGGTGCGCATCCTCAGCCCGGTCCGGCCCGTTGCTGCTCCACGCACCAAGCCAGGGGTGCGCATCGTCAGCCCGGTCCGGCCCGTTCCTGCTCCACGCACCAAGCCAGGGGTGCGCGTCGTCAGTCCGTCACAACCCGTTCCTGCTCCACGCACCAAGCCAGGGGTGCGCGTCGTCAGTCCGTCACAACCCGTGCCTGCTCCACGCACCAAGCCAGGGGTGCGCGTCGTCAGTCCGGCACAACCCGTGCCTGGGTCACCGGTGCCTGATCAGGTACCGGTCAGCTGCTCCACACCGGAGCTTAAGCAATCCGCTCCTTCAATGTCCAGTCCAGCTCCAGCCAGCGGGACCGGACCAGGGGCGTTACGGGGGGATTATTGGAGGGTGGTGGGCAAGCCCGGAGCCGGAACCGCCTCCGAGGAGGAATGCCCACCCAGCCCTCCCCTGTTTGGTTTATGTTGAGGCGCGGTCGCAGTCCGCGCCTTTGGGGGGGGGGTACTGTCACACCCTGGCTCTGGGGACTCTATATGTTGAGCCAGGGTGTGTAGATTCTATGTGGTTTTGTTCTATGTTCACTGTCTATGTATTGTATTTCTATGTTGGCCAGAGTGGTTCCCAATCAGAGGCAACGAGTGTCAGCTGTTGCTGGTTGTCTCTGATTGTGAGCCATATTTATACAGGCTGTTTTCCCACAATAGTTGTGGGATCTTGTTCCGTGTTGTTTGTGGTTGTTCCGTGGACTTCACGTTTCGTTTGTTGTTTTGTTTATTGTATGTGCACTTAATTAAATAAGATGTACAAATCTCACGCTGCGCATTGGTCTACTCCCTCTAACGATCGTGACAGGATATAGATACTTTTGTACCTGTTTCCTCCAGCATCTTCACAAGGTCCTTTGCTGTTGTTCTGGGATTGATTTGCACTTTTCACACCAAAGTGCGTTCATCTATAGGAGACAGAACGCGTCTCCTTCCTGAGCGGTATGACGGCTGCATGGTCCCATGTTGTTTATACTTGCGTACTATTGTTTGTACAGATGAACGTGGTACCTTCAGGCGTTTGGAAATTGCTCCCAAGGATGAACCAGACTTGTGGAGGTCTACCATTTTTTTTTTAGGTCTTGGCTGATTTTGCTGGATGCAGACGTCGGACTCCCTTCATAAACTTGGAGAGCAATGGGAGGCCACTCATAGGTCCCTCTGGGACATCATCATGGCACACCGAGATAGCGGCTAGATACACTCAAAGTGGCTCTCTCCCGCCGAAGCACCTCCTTCCTCACCCTGTCTGTCACCGAGGTGACTTGGATGCCCCCTGTAAGACGGTGGTTGGGATCGGAATTGGAGTTTGTAGGACCATGTCAAGTACCTAGGGGGACTCCACCCGCCTTTCCCAGTTTGCCCTTAGGGCCTGGGAGAGACGGCCGATGCCGACCTCAAGCACATCAGGAGGACTGCTGGGGCCCACCCTTCTTAGCCACGGGCTGTTGCTTGTAAGGATGGCCGCGGTGCCTGTCGTTGCACTGTCGTGTAAAACGTTGGTTCCCATTTCACTGTCCCTGCTGTTTCTGCAGGGGATGAGTGGGGCCAAGACGTTGCTGGAGAGCATTTGAGATATATGGCCCCATCTTCCAGTTCCTCTGAGGGGCAACGTTAGGGCGTACAGTAGCCAAGAACTCCTGCAAAGTCTCCGTCTTCGCGCAGTTTTGTAGTCTGCTGTATGATGTTGTCGACCCCTGGCCCAAAGGTGGAACCTGGCATGAGCGGGAGCTTCAAGAATGTTTTCTAAACTTGTGGTGGCAGTTTAGACGGACAGCCAGAGATGGCAGCGTGAGGTCACCACTGAAGCCAAAGCCTTGCCGTTGGCACGTGCCATATCTATCTGGAGCAGTGAGCAGCTTTGACACCTCCAAAGTTGTCACCACCACCTGGGAGGCAAGAGTCAGCAGGGCCAGGTAGGATTGCAGCATCGTAGCCACGGTGATGGTGAAGGGTCCCGAAAGTGTTTTTCAGCCGTTCATCGCCGACTCTTACAGGTCCAGGTTTTGAGACGATCTCCTTGTCAGGGAGGATCATTGCTGCCACCATGTCATCCATCACCGGATAGCGAACCCCAAGGACTCTGGATGGTCCACCGCCTGGTCTGGTTGTCATAGCGGAAGCGCCCCCCCCCGAATCTTGGTCCAGTATTCGTGGAAAGCCAAAGCGAACTGGGTACGGATGGGGATAAGCAGCTGCTCAGATGGTGATCCTTCCAGCTTGATATCAAGGGCGGTAGCCACTTTCGCTAAAAGATTGTTGCTTTCGTCACCACCGGGGGTGCTTCCGTAGCGGCACTCCTAGCTACAGATGGCGCTGTGGACTGGGTCGATCCCGGATGTGCTTGGAATACCGAAAGCACTCTCACCCAACTCCAGCGTGGAGAGAGGGGGCATCGTCGTCGTCATCTCCCTGTAAAGCATCCACTTCCTCCCACAGGCTTTCCGCCAAAAGTGTAATTATCTATAGTATACACTGCGCAATTCTGTATGATAGTGTAGAATGGGACATACAGTATTAGCCTTTGTCTCATACACTATCTGAAGTAGAGGAGACGTGAATGGAGTGTGGACTTCCTGACTGTGGGGGAGGGGCAGAGCACTAAAAGCCAATTTACCCTTGATCCGAAAAATGTGGTCGGAGGCTTCATATGGAGGGTGTGACGCAATTGCGGAGCCTCCGGAGGCAGCGACAGTACATAGTTGCTCTTCTTCGTCTATTGCATTCAACCTACCTATTTCTATTACCAGAGGCAGTATCCGGTTCTCAACTGGTTTCTGGTTAGGTGAGAGGTGACATAAGGTTCTGGATCGTAACGTTTTTTTTGAACTGGTTGTAAGTCGTGTGGGTCAGCCGTAACTCATGCTAGCCATTCTTGCTTTATACGTTGGGGTTCAGGTTGGCAGGATGTAAGAGAAGTGTGCTTAGCAACTTTGTACTTAGTCCGGCAATGGTCAACTCTCGTTTAGCTTGCTACTTTGCATAGCTCGTTCACTGTGGAACACACAAGAGTCTAGGCAAGATGGATGCGCCCTGTGCGAGATAAGTGTTGTGCGCCTCGCGACACGTAGCTTCACTCTCTGGGGAGAACTGCAAACCCGCTGGAGCGAAACAAACAGACCAGGGGTAGGCGTGGTCCCCAAGCTTCTAGGCGTGGTCCCCAAGCTTCTAGGCGTGGTCCCCAAGCTTCTAGGCATGGTCCCCAAGCTTCTAGGCGTGGTCCCCAAGCCTGAGGGCTAAACCGGGTGGGTTCCGGTGGACAAACAAAGACAACTAGGAAAAGCCCTCTACGCAGCAATACTGGTCGACCAAACAGAGTATCGCCCAGGTTGGTACACTGTCACAAGTAATTAAAACAAGGACAAACCCAAATGTCAAAGTCAAACTGAGTGGGGGGACAGCAGAGCACCCAGATGGAGAGGCTAGCTAGCTAGCTAGCTGTCCCAAGTTATTGTATAGCTGCGGGTATACTTCTGCACTTATACACTAAAAGAGCTCAAACCAAGCGAATCCTCTCAGGAACACACTGAGAAAAAGAAGAGGTGGAAGTAGTGCGATGGCAGCTATTTAAGGGGGTCAACCTGCAGCACTACCCGGTACACGGGACTAATTTGAAATCCTTACTGTGTATGTATCCTTCTGCCCGGAAGGATACCATGTTGGTGTGATACAATATTGTGCTACATAACATTAATACAAGTTTCAGCAACTCTTTACCAACTTCATCCTACAGCCATCGCCTGCATTGTGGGAGGCTCTATTGCCAACCAATCATTAGGGTGTTTTTGTTTGTCCCACGCGAATGTGACCAAAGACATGACTGAAACAGAAAACAACTTTGCCGCGATTCATGTATACAGTGGATATATACAAATTAATGTGGTATTTGATGCTCTCTCTCACCTGATTTGATTGTACAATGTACACACATATGATTTCAGTTTGTGAGTGTGTGAAATGGGGGAGGGAGCCATGTTAATTCAACATTATAAAGAAAAACGTATTAACGATGGCAACACTGACATGTTGATCTGAGCCTTGCTATTGGTAAAACCACATTAGTGTCCGACTTTCGGCTGTTGCAGATGCACCTCTCTTACCACTCAAATACACCCCCGAGTTCAAAGAGGAAATGCGTAGTCGTCACTAGTTACCACAGCCACAGGGTCAGAAGGCACGCCTACTCAACCAATCAAATGAGGGCCTGTGATGACACGTATTCCAGATCGCGGGAAACGCCTCATGTTCAAAACGGCACATCTCAAGTTCGAGGACCAACTAACTACAGGAGTGGGAGTTCCGGTCGAGGACTAATGCTGCTGGGAGAAAGACAGACAGGGGCGGAGCGTTTTGGGATGGAGTTATGACAGGATGCCATCGGGTTACAAGCAAAGGTGGGAGAAGAGGAATATTGGGACAGGGACACAGAAAGGAGGATTTCTGAGGATGAATGGAAAAGAGGAAGTGGTCGAAGAAAAGGAGGAAAGGAGAGCTTGGATTGGGATTGGAATTGGAGGAAGATGGCGTTAAAAGTGGAGATGCGGTGTCGAAGAAGATTGCTGCCAAGTGCAAACAGAGCGAGCCGTGCGCCAGACGGAGTTCCGGAGGTGATATGGAACGGAATGAGGGCGAGTTAAATGAGGTGGAACGTGTGGTGAAGTTGGGTGTATTTGAAATCGGTAAAAGGTCCTGTAGAGGACTTGTGATATTTGTTTGTTTTTTCTTCTGATCAGAGGGAGCGGGCGCTCCGTGTCACGCAACTGAAAAGGAGTGATTTCTTGGGTAGCATTAAGTTTGGAGGTGGAGCAATTTGAAGTTGAAGATTCTTGTTGTTTGTGACACCTGCCATTTGGTGCGATGCAGACCCGGTGGTGAGTGTGGTGAAACAGAGGAGTCACTGTCAGTCCTTTTGAGTTTTGAGTCAGAGTCTGCTAAATGACTAAAATGCTAAATGTAAAAGGCTCCTGAGTGGCGCAGTGGTCTAAGGCACTGCATCGCAGTGCAAACTGTGCCACTAGAGATCCTGGTTCGGATCCAGGCTCTGTCGCAGCCGGCCGCGACCGGGAGACTCAAGGGCGCCGCACAATTGGCCCAGGGTAGGGGAGGGAATGGCCGGCAGGGATGTAGCTCAGTTGATAGAGCATGGCGTTTGCAACGCCAGGGTTGTGGGTTCGATTCCCACGGGGGGCCAGTATAAAAAAAATATATATGTATTCACTAACTGTAAGTCGCTCTGGATAAGAGCGTCTTCTAAATGACTAAAATGTAAATGTCATATTAGGATATGTCAGTTGCTGAGGCAGTGAAGAAAGTAGAGGAGGATGGATCAACATACTCTCAGCGGCACAGTGGTTCAAATCCAGGCTCTGTCGTAGCCGGCCGCGACCGGGAGACAGGGTAGGGGAGGGATGTAGCTCAGTTGGTAGAGCATGGCGTTTGCAACGCCAGGGTTGTGGGTTCGATTCCCACGGGGAGCCAGTATGAAAAAAAAAAAAAAATGATATATGCATTTACTAACTGTAAGTCGCTCTGGATAAGAGCGTCTGCTAAATGACTAAAATGTAAAAGATGATTCAGGAACAAAAATTGGTAATGTCACTAAAATGTATAACTTTGAGAAAGGACAAAAGTTTTGGGCAAAAGGTTAAGCTGTCCTTTATTTTTTAGATAACTAGTAGCTAACTTTTGCTACTCATCTAAAAGGAGATAGCTAGCTATAACATAAGGGATTCCATTCCAAGCACAGAGTTATTCTATTTGATAGAGCAACGTTGTTAGTTTCCCTACAAGCCTTTCATTCTAATAGTAATATATCATATTATTGACCTTCAACAGATGCACAGCCTTTGGCAGGAAAACAACTCAGCTGGGAGAGTAAAAGTCTCCCATTTTAATGGTGTTCAGTTTCAAGTCGGCATGTCGGCACAAAGACGTACGAATGCCACCAGGAAAAAGACAGAAAAACAAAAGCCAAAGAAAAATATGCTGCTGAAATGACCATGAAGGCAGTATGTTCAAAGACAGATCACTGTAACCATATACTTTTACAACATCAGTTTAATTTTAGTAATATTGAAGTACCAACTAACAGTGGAATGTTCCTCAATAAAATTGAAGATGGGACTTTAAACAGGTGTCCGAACTCTTTGGTCACTAAAGATACCATGGTACCTATTGCGAGAGTATGTAATCATGTGTATATCAAACTGTATTCCTATCATGTAATACTATCTATAAAAGCACCATGTATGGACAGTGTATGAATTTATATGTAACAAAATACCTGTAGAAAATAAATAAATAAAATAAATACAAATAAAGAGTATGTAAGTGGGGTTAGGGTGGTGAGTTTCCCCTGTATAGAGTGGGGTTAGGGTGGTGAGTTTCCCCTGTATAGAGTGGGGTTAGGGTGGTGAGTTTCCCCTGTATAGAGTGGGGTTAGGGTGGTGAGTTTCCCCTGTATAGAGTGGGGTTAGGGTGGTGAGTTTCCCCTGTATAGAGTGGGGTTAGGGTGGTGAGTTTCCCCTGTATAGAGTGGGGTTAGGGTGGTGAGTTTCCCCTGTATAGAGTGGGGTTAGGGTGGTGAGTTTCCCCTGTATAGAGTGGGGTTAGGGTGGTGAGTTTCCCCTGTATAGAGTGGGGTTAGGGTGGTGAGTTTCCCCTGTATAGAGTGGGGTTAGGGTGGTGAGTTTCCCCTGTATAGAGTGGGGTTAGGGTGGTGAGTTTCCCCTGTATAGAGTGGGGTTAGGGTGGTGAGTTTCCCCTGTATAGAGTGGGGTTAGGGTGGTGAGCTTCCCCTGTATAGAGTGGGGTTAGGGTGGTGAGTTTCCCCTGTATAGAGTGGGGTTAGGGTGGTGAGTTTCCCCTGTATAGAGTGGGGTTAGGGTGGTGAGTTTCCCCTGTATAGAGTGGGGTTAGGGTGGTGAGTTTCCCCTGTATAGAGTGGGGTTAGTGTGGTGAGTTTCCCCTGTATAGAGTGGGGTTAGGGTGGTGAGTTTCCCCTGTATAGAGTGGGGTTAGGGTGGTGAGTTTCCCCTGTATAGAGTGGGGTTAGGGTGGTGAGTTTCCCCTGTATAGAGTGGGGTTAGGGTGGTGAGTTTCCCCTGTATAGAGTGGGGAGAGCTTTGGATGTCTAGAAAATAGCCATGCAATTCCAATCAATGATTATTATTATTAAATGTTTTGCCATCTTCCATAGTTTGAAGACCATGCCTTTGTACAGAGACAGAAACTGGTACAAAATACCAAAGGTAGATTGCAAGGCTATGAACAGTTCAGTGGAGGCTGGAATGGAATCAATGGAAAGTCAAACATGTGGTTTCCATAGTTTGATACTGTTCTATTGATGCGATTCCAGCCATTACAATGAGCCCGTCCTCCTATAGCTCCTCCCACCAGCCTCCTCTGGTTAAGTTAAATAACTATAGTAAGTGCCTATTTGCCAAATAAACGAACATGGTTGAAGTTATCTTAAAAATCTGCCCAAAATCTGCCAATTTCAAACATGTACATTTCTGTGAAACTAAGTTTTACTTGTGGATTCTGAAAATAAAAATCTAAAATCAAGATGTGTCAATTTGTTTTGTCTACATGCCACTTTAAAACCAATGCTGATATTGGAGCAGTTTGAATAAGACATCCGATTACCACTTTGGATTTCCAACGGTTGGTTTTAATATAGCTAATAAATAACCAAATCATTGATGAATCACAAAATGTCCTCCTTCACGACGCCAGGACAGCGGAGTCACTCACCACCTTCCGGAGACACTTGAAACCCCACCTCTTTAAGGAATACCTGGGATAGTATAAAGTAATCCTTCTACCCCCCCTTACCCCCCCCCCCCCCCCCCCCAAATAAAATAAAAAATAATTATATATATATATATATATATAGATATTGTAAAGTGGGTGTCCCACTGGCTATCATAAGGTGAATGCACCAATTTGTAAGTCGCTCTGGATAAGAGCGTCTGCTAAATGACGAAAATGTAAATGAAAATGTCCTGTCTGCCCCTGCAAACCGGTCGGCTAACGCGTCATCACATTCCCTCATCTGGTCGAGTAAGCGGGCCTTCTGACTTTGTGGCTGTGGTAACTAGTGACGACCGAAATACGTATTTAGGGCCTTGATGAGGCAAGCCAATTATAATACTCGCTGGAACGTTCAAATTAAATTATTTTTTATTATATTGTTCATATTTTTGGGAATTATGGTATTTTTTATGTAACTGTTACATCACGGTCATGGCTATAAGGGATACAGCTTTTGTCAAATTAACGTCAAAAGTAGATTTTGTTGGCCTTTTAGCTAGCCCTAACCCTTCTCCTAACCTTAACCTAATTATTCTAACCTACCGGGTAAATTCTCCGAACCTGCAAGGAAAAGTCAGATCTGACAAAAAGCCGTATCCCATCTAGTCAAAACCCGAGTCACCGCCCAGGGAGGGGGAACCGAGAAGTGACGGGAGCGTTCCAAAGAGGCGGGGCGTTGCTCTGCGAGCCAGTGCGGTTGCCAAGCGCTGGGTCAGTGTGTGGGAAGTGCTGAAATTTCAGAACGTCACTGCAACGGCCGCAGTTGGGCACGGAGATACAACTGCGGTTCCTCGCAGTTGGATAGTTGAAGATCGAAGAGGAAAACTGTCAAACCAAGGACCAAAATATATCCAACCCAAAGTCCGGATACAATAGCGGAAATAAAAAAGTTCACGTTTCGCTCCGGTTTAGTAGTTAGTTCAAACGGATTTTACAGCTTAACTTCAGATCGCCAGGTCAGGTGTATTTATTCACACGTTGTAACGCATTATTTGGCTATTTGTCTGAATTGAACAGCGATTGGGGTGATTTCCAATCATACAGCTAAATGATTATGGAGAAGAAGAGGATGGATTGCCCCTCTCTGCCACCGGGTTGGAAGAAAGAAGAAGTGATCCGGAAGTCAGGGCTCAGTGCTGGCAAGAGTGATGTCTATTACTACAGGTAATTTTCGATCGTGAAGTTAGACAACAGTAACGTTAGCTAACTTGTTTGATAAGTTCACAAGTTATGATAGCTACTCTGTTGTCCGAGTACCTATCACAACTCGTTTCCAAAGAAAAAGTAGGCTAAAGCTTACTAGTTAGCGAAACCTTGAGCTTGGGCACCCACTCACAGTTTCACAATGTTGCTAATGCCAGCAGTGTGAACATTGTATCAATAACTCCACAAATAACATTGTATCACACTTCAATGTTGCTAATGCCAGCAGTGTGAACATTGTATCAATAACTCCACAAATAACATTGTATCACACTTCAATGTTGCTAATGCCAGCAGTGTGAACATTGTATCAATAACTCCACAAATAACATTGTATCACACTTCAATGTTGCTAATGCCAGCAGTGTGAACATTGTATCATTAGCTCCACAAATAACAACATTGTATCACACTTTGTATAGCCAGCGCAAGTTCATATGTAACTCAGTTTAGACTATAGAGTGGAGTTTTGATTTATGAAAAATCAGTAGTTTAGTCTCATCATTATTTGGGTCACTTGGATTCTTGACCATATCTCATCATGTGACTCATTGGAAATGCGTGATCTTGATAAAATGTCACCGAACTGAAACTTTGTTTGCAATCTAGGCTGAACTATTGCAACTCAGCCCTCTGTCTAAAGTACAGTATCTGTGAGTAATTCCTTGGCAATGTAGCCTTCAGCATGGTCCTTCTAAAATGGCCCATAAAAGCCATGGGCATTTTGCAACCACTGGTGTCAATGCATTAATCTCTTCAAAGCTCACTGACAGTGCTGTAGGCCTTCACCTTCCACACTATTAAAACTATCACCTAGTCAGACCATTACTGTCCCAGCTGTCTGATAGTTACCGTTTGGTGTATCAGAGAATTTAACCAACCAACCTTAACTTGTCCATACTTCCTCAATTCCTGATTTGGAAGACAACCAATGTTTTCTAAACATCCACGTCTAGTTGCAGGAGGTTTGTTTGAATCTAGAAAATGCTCCGTTATTAAATAAAATAAATGTTTTGCTCCATGAATACAACAATGTGTGTGCCGCCATTTTGTCGTGGTCCTCTGTAGCTCAGCTGGTAGAGCACGGCGCTTGTAACGCCAAGGTAGTGGGTTCGATCCCCGGGACCACCCATACACAAAAATGTATGCACGCATGACTGTAAGTCGCTTTGGATAAAAGCGTCTGCTAAATGGCATATTATATTATTATTGTCTATTTCAAATCTTCTCTCATTGATTGAGACAGGTGGCTCCATGCGAAAGTACCGGATGTCATGATGACGCTCACCTTTCTCGAGCAATGAGAGAAGATTTGACATAGACAAGATGGCGGCGTACACATTGTTGTATTCATGGAGCAAAACATTTAATTAATTTAATAACGGAGCATTTTCTAGATTCAAACAAACCCCCTGCAACTATACATGGACGTTTAGAAAACATTGGTTGTCTTCTAAGTCGGTAATTGAGGAAGTATGGACAAGGTTGGTTGGTTAAATTCTTTGATACCACAGTACCTATCTAATAATTTGTATTTATTATGGATCCCCATTAGCAGCTACTCTTCCTGGGGTCCAGCAAAATTAAGGCAGTTATACATTAAAAAAAACATTACAATACATTCAGAACAGATTTCACAACATATTAAGTGTGTGCCCTCAGGCCTCTACTCTACTACCACATATCTACAACACAGAATCCATGTGTAGGTGTGTGTATAGAGCGTATGTTATCATGTGTGTGTATGCATGTGTCTGTGCCTGTGTTTGTGTTGCTTCACAGTCCCCGCTGTTCCATAAGGTGTATTTTTATCAGTTTTTTAAAAATCAAATTTTACTGCTTGCATAAGTTACTTGATGTGGAATAGAGTTCCATGTAGTCTTGGCTCTATGTAGTACTTTGCGCCTCCCATAGTCTGTTCTGGACTTGGGGACTGTGAAGAGACCTTTGGTGGCATGTCTTGTCGGGTATGCATGGGTGTCCGAGCTGTGTGCCAGTAGTTCAAACAGACAGCTCGGTGCATTCAACATGTCAATACCTCTCACAAATACAAGTAGTGATGAAGTCAATCTCTCCTCCACTTTGAGCCAGGAGAGATTGATATGCATATTATTAATGTTAGCTCTCTGTGTACATCCAAGGGCCAGCTGTGCTGCCCTGTTCTGAGCCAATTGCAATTTTCCTAAGTCCCTCTTTGTGGCACCTGACCACACGACTGAACAGTAGTCCAGGTGCGACAAAACTAGGGCCTGTAGGACCTGCCTTGTTGATAGTGCTGTTAAGAATACAGAGCAGCACTTTATTATGGAAAGACTTCTCCCCATCCTAGCTACTGTTGTATCAATATGTTTTGACCATGACAGTTTACAAGCCAGGGTTCCTCCAAGCAGTTTAGTCTCCTCAACTTGCTCAATTACCACATTATTCATTACAAGATTTAGTTGAGGTTTAGGGTTTAGTGAATCATTTGTCCCAAATACAATGCTTTTAGTTTTAGAAATATTTAGGACTAACTTATTCCTTGCCACCCATTCTGAAACTAACTGCAGCTCTTTGTTAAGTGTTGCAGTCATTTCAGTCGCTGTAGTAGCTGACACGTATAGTGTTGAGTCATCCGCATACATAGACATACTGGCTTTACTCAAAGCCTGTGGCATGTCGTTAGTAAAGATTGAAAAAAGTAAGGGGCCTAGGCAGCTGCCCTGGGGAATTCCTGATTCTACCTGGATTTTGTTGGAGAGGCTTCCATTAAAGAACACCCTCTGTGTTCTGTTAGACAGGTAACTCTTTATCCACAATATAGCAGAGGGTGTAAAGCCATAACACACATGTTTTTCCAGCAGCAGACTATGATCAATAATGTCAAAAGCCGCTCTGAAGTCTAACAAAACAGCCCCCACAATCTTTTTATTTACATTTTAGTCATTTAGCAGACGCTCTTATCCAGAGCGACTTACAGTTAGTGAATACATATATTTTTTTTTTATACTGGCCCCCCGTGGGAATCGAACCCACAACCCTGGCGTTGCAAACGCCATGCTCTATCAACTGAGCTACATCCCTGCCGGCCATTCCCTCCCCTACCCTGGGCCAATTGTGTGCCGCCCATGAGTCTCCCGGTCGCGGCCGGCTGCGACAGAGCCTGGATTCGAACCAGGATCTAGTGGCACAGTTAGCACTGCGATGCAGTGCCTTAGACCACTGCGCCACTCAGGAGTACACTCAGGAGTTTTATGATCAATTTCTCTCAGCCAATCATCAGTCATTTGTGTAAGTGCTGTGCTTGTTGAATGTCCTTCCCTATAAGCATGCTGAAAGTCTGTTGTCAATTTGTTTACAGTAAAATAGCATTGTATCTGGTTAAACACAATTTTTCCCAAAAGTGTACTAAGGGTTGGTAACAGGCTGATTGGTTTTACAGTCATTTTCTTAATGGGTAAATGCTTATTAGTAACTGAAATAAGCAATTTCATAAATGTGTCAAGTGCAGCGTCTGGTTGCTCCTCAATACACACCACAGACCAACACATTATTTACAGCAACAACATAGGAATCACTACAAAACTTATTGTATGACCTCTTATACACTATATTAGGCCCAGCCTTTGGAACTGTGGTTTTCCTAGATATGGCTACTATATTGTGATCACTACATCCGATTGGATTTGGATACTGCTTTCAAACACATTTCTGCAGCATTAGTAAAGATTTGATCAATACATGTTGAGGATTTCATTCCTGTGCAGTTAGTAACTACCCTGGTAGGTTGACTGATAACCTGAACCAGGTTGCAGGCACTAATTACAGTTCGAAGCCTTCTCTTGAGTGGGCATCCTGATGAAAGCCAGTCAATATTTAAAATCACCCAGAAAATATACCTCTCTATTGAGATCACATACATTATCAAGCATTTCACACCTGTTATCCAGATACTGACTGTTAGCACTTGGTGGTCTATAGCAGCTTCCCACCAGAATGGGCTTTAGGTGAGGCAGGTGAACCTGTAGCCATATTACTTCAACAGTATTTAACATGAGATCCTCTCTAAGCTTTACAGGAATGTGGTTCTGAATATAAACCGCCACACCTCTACCTTTTGGATAATAATACCTATCAGACAGCTGGGACAAAGTAATGGTCTGACTAGGTGATCATTTGAATAGCTACAATAGAGGAGTTACTGTGGAAGGTGAAGGCCTACAGTACTGTCAGTGAGCTTTGAAGAGTCGAATGCATAAGCACCAGTGGTTCCAAAATACCATGGGTTTTATGGACCATTTTAGAAGGACAATGCTGAAGGCTAAATTGCCAAGGAATTACTCACAGATACTGTTCTTTAGACAGAGGGCTGCGTTCCAAGTTGGGAATTGAGGATATATAGCCAAGTTAAGGTTGGTCGAAAATTCTCTGTGCTACACAAAACGGTACCTAACTTGTAACGGCTAATGGAGCATCGCGTTAGTCCGTTACAATCTGCTAGCTACATCTATTGGCTATCCAATGCAAGTCCCTCAATTCCAGGTGTGACCTCAATTTGTCCAACTTGTTGCTGACTATATATATATATATATATATGTGTGTCGGTGTATGTTTGTTTGGGAAGAGTCAAGATTCAAACAATCAATACTATGAAAGTTATCAACATTTGTGTGTTCTTGTGATCATGTGCGTTCCTTCCACCTGGGAAAATGAAAGAGAAACGCAGCACAAGCAATTCATTCTCCTCATGATTCAATTATCAGATTAACATGAATTATCCTCACTTGGACCCCAATGAGTCAATTATCAGATTAAAGATAAATGTTGTTCCAGGTAACGTCTGTAATTATCAGAGTATAAACAATGTACGACATGCTAGGCCATGCATGCCTCATCCCCCTCCTCAGCTCAGTGTTTTGAAGGAAAAGCCCTCTGGGCTCGGCTAGCACCTCTTCTGTGTGACTATGGCCGCCTTGCATCCTGGGGCCAACAGGCCAATGAGCCTGTCTGTGTATGTACGTTACACCGAAACCCCTCCCTCTCTCTCTCTCTCTCTCTCCCCTGGTGAAAAACATGCCTCATTCTTATTTAAAATGGTGTGATCCGAGCAGCATGTGATGAGTGTTTGCTGCGTGGTGGTGCGTAGGCCTGTGATAGTGAGCGTGTGGTGTGTAGGCCTGTGATAGTGAGCGTGTGGTGTGTAGACCTGTGATAGTGAGCGTGTGGTGTGTAGGCCTGTGATAGTGAGCGTGTGGTGTGTAGACCTGTGATAGTGAGCGTGTGGTGTGTAGACCTGTGATAGTGAGCGTGTGGTGTGTAGGCCTGTGATAGTGAGCGTGTGGTGTGTAGACCTGTGATAGTGAGCGTGTGGTGTGTAGGCCTGTGATAGTGAGCGTGTGGTGTGTAGACCTGTGATAGTGAGCGTGTGGTGTGTAGACCTGTGATAGTGAGCGTGTGGTGTGTAGACCTGTGATAGTGAGCGTGTGGTGTGTAGGCCTGTGATAGTGAGCGTGTGGTGTGTAGACCTGTGATAGTGAGCGTGTGGTGTGTAGGCCTGTGTGCTAGTGGGGAGCTGTGGTGTGTAGATCTGTGTGATATTAGTGAGCGAGGGCAACGGATGGTCTGAGGCGGGGCCTTGTGGCAGTGTAGTTTGGTGGTTGGGTCGTTCCATTTGATTTCAATCCCTTTTTTAATAATAATAATATTCCATTTAGTTGGCCATTAACCAATGAAAACCAAGCAGGGCGTGGTCAAGTGACTCCACACTCAAATAAGTACTGATCCAATGTCAGTTTTTACTTATAATAATAATAATATGCCATTTAGCAGACGCTTTTATCCAAAGCGACTTACAGTCATGTGTGCATACATTTTTACGTATAGGTGGTCCCGGGGATTGAACCCACTACCCTGGCGTTACAAGCGCCATGCTCTACCAATTGAGCTACAGAGGACCGTACCCCATTTTTGATTTGAATAAAACTTTCTATACAATGTAGAAGTGGTCAGAAAGTCACTTTTTGGACCTGAATGCCAAAACATTTAGGAAATGGAGGTGGTCAAAGTTGACCAATTTTGCATGTCGGCATTTCCATCTAAAAAGGACCTATGAGCACCAACATGTGAAGTTCATAGGATCATGTCAAATGAAAGCTACTGCAAATCTATATTTTGCAGAAATTAACACATTTACAGTTGAAGTCGGAAGTTTACATACACTTAGGTTGGAGTCATTAAAACTCGTTTTTCAACCACTCCACAAATTTCTTGTTAACAAACTATAGTTTTGGCAAGTCGGTTAGGACATCTACTTTGTGCATGACAAGTAATTTTTCCAACAATTGTTTACAGATTATTTCACTTATTATTCAATGTATCACAATTCCAGTGGGTCAGAAGTTTACATACACTAAGTTGACTGTGCCTTTAAACAGCTTGGAAAATTCCATAACATGTCATGGCTTTAGAAGCTTCTGATAGGCTAATTGACATCATTTGAGTCAATTGGAGGTGTACCTGTGGATGTATTTCAAGGCCTACCTTCAAACTCAGTGCCTCTTTGCTTGACATCATGGGAAAATCTAAAGAAATCAGCCAAGAACTCAGGAAAAAATTGTAGACCTCCACAAGTCTGGTTCATCCCTGGGAGCAATTTCCAAATGCCTGAAGGGACCACATTCATCTGTACAAACAATAGTACGCAAGTATCACCATGGGACCACGCAGCAGTCATACCGCTCAGGAAGGAGACACGTTCTGTCTCCTAGAGATGAACGTACTTTGGTGTGAAAAGTGCAAATCAATCCCAGAACAACAGCAAAGGACCTTGTGAAGATGCTGGAGGAAACAGGTACAAAAGTATCTATATCCACAGTAAAACGAAATAAAACCTGAAATAAATCATTCTCTCTACTATTATTCTGACATTTCACATTCTTAAAATAAAGCGTTGATCCTAACTGACCTAAGACAGGGAATCTTTACTAAGATTAAATGTCAGGAATTGTGAAAAACTGAGTTTAAATGTATTTGGCTAAGGTGTATGTAAACTTCTGACTTCAACTGCACATTTTTCAACCCTTTTCCATCCTAAAAATGAGGAATAAGCAAAGGCTTTGATTTCTGGTCAAAGCCTTAAAAGGTATTACAAACATAAAATGTGCCTTCTGTAGGTTTAAGAAATATTGCCTTGTAATTCCGTTACCAAAACCCCAGATATCTTTAAGATATTTTCTAATTTCTCTCCGTCATGAGGGAAGATACTGAAAGTTCACAGAAGTAACAAGTAAGGGCCTCCCGAGTGGCGCAGCGCTTGAGGCGTCGCTACAGACCCGGGTTCGATCCCAGGCTGTGTCGTGACCGGGAGTCCCATAGGGTGGTGCATAATTGGCCCAACGTCGTCCGGGTTAGGGGAGGGTTTGGCAGGGGGGGGGGGCTTTACTTGGCTCATCGCGCTCTAGCGACTCGCGGTGGGCCGGACGCCTGCAGGCTGACTTCGGTCTTCAGCTGAACAGGGTTTCCTTCGACACATTGGTGCGCGGTTAGGTGTGTCATGTTTCAGAGGACGTATGACTCGACCTTCGCTTCTCCCGAGCCCATTAGGGAGTTGCAGCGATGAGACAAGATCGTAATTGGATATCATGAAATTGGGGAGAAAAACAGAAGCAACAAGTAAAAGTAGACCTACCAATTAGTTAGTGTTTTTACTGATATCAAGTTTGTTTATAAATGAAGTGATTAAATCTGGCTACAGTTGGTTCCTCTCTCTCCCTCTCCTGCAGCGCAACTTAAGTGAGGTGATCAAGTTACACTTGTATGAAATTCACTACTAATATTTGCCAGCTATATATCTTATAACTCTCCAGCTGGGTTTTGTTAATGTTAGCTAAGTAGCTAATTTTACTGTAATTCTGTTACCAAACTTTGCATCCGCACAGTTCTTACAGTAAATGTGTCTTTGTGACATTTTTCTATGTCAACTGTTCAAAGTAGTCCTTGTGCATAAAGTTGTATGGTGTGTTTAAACTTTGAAATTTAATGGTTTTTGTTTGGCATACATTTTTAAAGTGAAAAATCTGAGTCAAATTCCTGTGGAATTCCCCTCCCAACCATCAGACATCCATGTCTTCGTTACTGGGAAATATAAAGAGTTGAGTTTGATGTAATTGAAAAGCTTACAAACAGGGTTGTCAAACTAATAAATAAATAAATAAATAAATGCTTGAAAAAAAGAAAAAGTCTGATCTTTGTTTTCTCACACATGTACCTTAGACACTTATATCAGAGGTATTTGTTGTGCTTGCAATTGGTTGAGACACATCATACTCTTGAATACAGTGTGTCATTTTAAATCATAGACATATAGACAATAGAACAGACATCCTTTCAAACAACTGCAATTTAGTACATTTTTAAATTGAATGAATTTTTACTTCCAATTACTACCACAAAGATGGATCGCCAGTCCACCCGCCGTGGAATGTCAATTTAAATGGCTATTTATATTATTTCAACAGGTTTCCTATGGAGGATTGACGGTATCATTTCAAACAAATTATATTCCCATTCAAGTTAACATTCTCTGATGTGTGGACCGCCAACCATCTTTGTGCTACCATTTGAAAGTTGAAATATAATTTTTTTTTTTATTAACATTTTAGTACATTTTATCAGCCAAAACACGACACCCACCCTGTATTCAATAGTATACTGTGTCTCAACCGATGGCTGGCACAACACAAACCTCAGATTATGTCAAATAGGGTCTAAGTTACCACATTTATATAGATGATTGACATTTAAAAGTTTATGACAATTCTTATTAAAAAAACAATAATTTCAAGAAGTGATCAAATAGTTTGACAACCCCGTTTTAAGCTTTTAAATGATATCAATCTCAACCGTTTTATCTTTTCCAGTGATGAAGACATTGGGCGTCTCATGGTAGTGTGGGGTATGCAAAATGGGTCAATTTTGAGCACCTCTATCTCCTAAATGTTTTGGCATTCAGGTCCAAAAAAGTACTTTCTGACCACTTCTACCATGGGCAAACATGCATAGAAAGTTTCATTCAAATCAAAAAGGGGTGCGGTCAAGAAGTTATTGAAATCAAATGGAATGACCCGGTTGTGACATCCTGTACTGGGCCCGGTTTCCCAAAATGCATCTCAAGGCTACGTTCATCGTTGGAACCTTCGTAGGAGCGTCTTTCAATCTCAGAGCGGTTACCCCAAAACCAGCGTTATTAACAATGCATTTGAAAACGCTCGTAATCTAACGCCTGCCTCAGATCACTCGTAGAACAGCTGAGTGCGTCGTTAGATGCTTTTTTTTTTGCCCTCCCACTTCACTCTATACACAGATCTCCACTAAACATAGAATTACATGGTTTATCCGTCTCCGAGACCGGTTAATACCAAATACAAAAAAAGGCAATGTCTTTGCAATTGAAACAAACAAACAATGTGTAAAAAAATATGTTTGAAATGAAATTTGAGATGACTGCATTACAATATAAACAGTAGGCTATAGGCCTATTTCAATCATATTGGAATACATTCCATGTTCAATAAATGGAGTTCTATTTTACTATAATTTAATGATGTGTATGTAGGCTAACATGCGCAAGGATTTGCCAAATCTGTGATTTTAGTGCATTTTTATTGGGTAAGGACAGTTGCAGGTGGTAATATCTCTAGGAGCTGATCTGTCAGTATTGTGAAGGGAGAAAACTGTTCCAAGACCAGCACGACCTTCCTTTCCATCCAACGACGCACTTTAGTGACTGTTCTCTCTGCGTTGTCACATCTCGGGGCTGTTGTAAGACACATCGTTGAAACAACTCGTAAGCCCCAAGTTCTATCGCTCTATCGGGAAACCAGGCCCTGGCCTGTTCTGAGTTTTGACCGTTCTCGTGGTGAGAGGGCGGTCCAAAAACAGGAGCCACGTACACACACACTGAGGAAAGGCAGACTATTCTACACCACACAGCAGCTCAGCTGAATGGGATGCTAACTAAGCAGAGACTATTGATCCCAGCGTTTAGCTCTTTTCTCTGCACATTTCAATTACGTGTGGTGACACTCCAAAATAAAAACGAGGCCTAGTTACATGGTCTGTAAACTGAATGAATGTGTGCATTTATGTGAGAAATCAGCGTTTGAAGACCGCGTGGGATGTGCCCAGGAGACAGCAACTTACCAAGTTCAGAGCCAGCTCTGTCTTGACCTCTTGGTCGGCCAGTCCAAACAGATTATGATGTGTTCAGATGGAAACATAAATATGTACAAAAAGGAAACCACAAACAGACGAGCCTAAACTAAAGATTCAAAAACCAAACTAAAGGCCTCACGGCTCTGCCAGCTGGGACACTGACTGGCCGAACTAAAGGCCTCACGGCTCTGCCAGCTGGGACACTGACTGGCCGAACTAAAGGCCTCACGGCTCTGCCAGCTGGGACACTGACTGGCCGAACTAAAGGCCTCACGGCTCTGCCAGCTGGGACACTGACTGGCCGAACTAAAGGCCTCACGGCTCTGCCAGCTGGGACACTGACTGGCCGGCATCCTAATTGGCAGCACCTGATGTCCTTATCAACCAGACTCAACACCTGGACAAGGTTGCCGCTGCCCCCTGGGGGATGGAGTGTGGAATGTGTATCCTGGATAGTGTGTTTGTCTATGTCCTAACACTAACCTTGTCCCCATATCGGAACAGTAGAATATGTAGAATAGATTGCCGGCCGGGTTTCCCCTTGTTAACATAGCGAGTTCTCTGCGCACTCGTTGGTGCGCGGAACATTGTGGGAGGGGTGTCGGGTGGGTTTGTTTTAAGGTACTGTCTGTGGTTGTAGTCTCCCGAGTGGCGCAGTGGTCTAAGGCGCTGCATCGCAGTGCTAACTGTGCCACTAGAGATCCTGGTTCGAATCCAGGCTCTGTCGCAGCCGGCCGCGACCGGGAGACTCATGGGCGGCGCACAATTGGCCCAGCGTCGTCCAGGGTAGGGGAGGGAATGGCCGGCAGGGATGTAGCTCAGTTGATAGAGCATGGCGTTTGCAACGCCAGGGTTGTGGGTTCGTTTCCCACGGGGGGCCAGTATAAAAAATAAAAATACAAAATATGTATTCACTAACTGTAAGTCGCTCTGGATAAGAGCGTCTGCTAAATGACTAAAATGTAAATGTAGCTTTGTGTCGGGGAGGGAAGGGTTGTAAAACGACCCCACGTTGTCGGTTGGGGGTTTGTGTTAATGCGTGTGTCCTCCCCTCGCTCCCTCGCTGGCAGTAGGCTAGGTTCACCTTTTAATGCGTGTGTCCTCCCCTCGCTCCCTCACTGGCAGTAGGCTAGGTTCACCTTTTAATGCGTGTGTCCTCCCCTCGCTCCCTCGCTGGCAGTAGGCTAGGTTCACCTTTTAATGCGTGTGTCCTCCCCTCGCTCCCTCGCTGGCAGTAGGCTAGGTTCACCTTTTAATGCGTGTGTCCTCCCCTCGCTCCCTCGCTGGCAGTAGGCTAGGTTCACCTTTTAATGCGTGTGTCCTCCCCTCGCTCCCTCACTGGCAGTAGGCTAGGTTCACCTTTTAATGCGTGTGTCCTTCCCTCACTGGCAGTAGGCTAGGTTCACCTTTTAATGCGTGTGTCCTCCCCTCGCTCCCTCACTGGCAGTAGGCTAGGTTCACCTTTTAATGCGTGTGTCCTCCCCTCGCTCCCTCACTGGCAGTAGGCTAGGTTCACCTTTTAATGCGTGTGTCCTCCCCTCGCTCCCTCGCTGGCAGTAGGCTAGGTTCACCTTTTAATGCGTGTGTCCTCCCCTCGCTCCCTCGCTGGCAGTAGGCTAGGTTCACCTTTTAATGCGTGTGTCCTCCCCTCGCTCCCTCGCTGGCAGTAGGCTAGGTTCACCTTTTAATGCGTGTGTCCTCCCCTCGCTCCCTCGCTGGCAGTAGGCTAGGTTCACCTTTTAATGCGTGTGTCCTCCCCTCGCTCCCTCACTGGCAGTAGGCTAGGTTCACCTTTTAATGCGTGTGTCCTCCCCTCGCTCCCTCACTGGCAGTAGGCTAGGTTCACCTTTTAATGCGTGTGTCCTTCCCTCACTGGCAGTAGGCTAGGTTCACCTTTTAATGCGTGTGTCCTCCCCTCGCTCCCTCACTGGCAGTAGGCTAGGTTCACCTGTTAATGCGTGTGTCCTCCCCTCGCTCCCTCACTGGCAGTAGGCTAGGTTCACCTTTTAATGCGTGTGTCCTCCCCTCGCTCCCTCACTGGCAGTAGGCTAGGTTCACCTTTTAATGCGTGTGTCCTCCCCTCGCTCCCTCACTGGCAGTAGGCTAGGTTCACCTTTTAATGCGTGTGTCCTCCCCTCGCTCCCTCACTGGCAGTAGGCTAGGTTCACCTTTTAATGCGTGTGTCCTCCCCTCGCTCCCTCACTGGCAGTAGGCTAGGTTCACCTTTTAATGCGTGTGTCCTCCCCTCGCTCCCTCACTGGCAGTAGGCTAGGTTCACCTTTTAATGCGTGTGTCCTCCCCTCGCTCCCTCGCTGGCAGTAGGCTAGGTTCACCTTTTAATGCGTGTGTCCTCCCCTCGCTCCCTCGCTGGCAGTAGGCTAGGTTCACCTGTCCTCCCCTCGCTCCCTCGCTGGCAGTAGGCTAGGTTCACCTTTTAATGCGTGTGTCCTCCCCTCGCTCCCTCACTGGCAGTAGGCTAGGTTCACCTGTCCTCCCCTCGCTCCCTCGCTGGCAGTAGGCTAGGTTCACCTTTTAATGCGTGTGTCCTCCCCTCGCTCCCTCACTGGCAGTAGGCTAGGTTCACCTTTTAATGCGTGTGTCCTCCCCTCGCTCCCTCGCTGGCAGTAGGCTAGGTTCACCTTTTAATGCGTGTGTCCTCCCCTCGCTCCCTCGCTGGCAGTAGGCTAGGTTCACCTTTTAATGCGTGTGTCCTCCCCTCGCTCCCTCGCTGGCAGTAGGCTAGGTTCACCTTTTAATGCGTGTGTCCTCCCCTCGCTCCCTCACTGGCAGTAGGCTAGGTTCACCTGTCCTCCCCTCGCTCCCTCGCTGGCAGTAGGCTAGGTTCACCTTTTAATGCGTGTGTCCTCCCCTCGCTCCCTCGCTGGCAGTAGGCTAGGTTCACCTGTCCTCCCCTCGCTCCCTCGCTGGCAGTAGGCTAGGTTCACCTTTTAATGCGTGTGTCCTCCCCTCGCTCCCTCACTGGCAGTAGGCTAGGTTCACCTTTTAATGCGTGTGTCCTCCCCTCGCTCCCTCACTGGCAGTAGGCTAGGTTCACCTTTTAATGCGTGTGTCCTTCCCTCACTGGCAGTAGGCTAGGTTCACCTTTTAATGCGCGTGTCCTCCCCTCGCTCCCTCACTGGCAGTAGGCTAGGTTCACCTTTTAATGCGTGTGTCCTCCCCTCGCTCCCTCACTGGCAGTAGGCTAGGTTCACCTTTTAATGCGTGTGTCCTTCCCTCACTGGCAGTAGGCTAGGTTCACCTTTTAATGCGTGTGTCCTCCCCTCGCTCCCTCGCTGGCAGTAGGCTAGGTTCACCTTTTGTAAATAATGTTGGGCAGCAACTGTACTTGCTCCCCAGCCATATGCTGCATGGCCTCTTTTCACTCCTGGGATCAAATGCAGAGGTCAAGCGCTCTTGTTCACTCTCAAACTGATCTTAGGTCACATACTGATGCTGGTCCTTTTCATATCAGAGCCGGGTCAGTTTGGGCAGCCTATCAGGCCTGTGGCTCACGGTCTGCCACCTCCCTCTCTCTGCTGCATTGTTCTGCCTCTACCGTCATGTCTCCTCCATGTTGTTTTGTACACAGTGCTGAATGAACCAGAAGTCTGTGGACTGAACCAATACAGTACACAGTGCTGAATGAACCAGAAGTCTGTGGACTGAACCAATACAGTACACAGTGCTGAATGAACCAGAAGTCTGTGGACTGAACCAATACAGAACACAGTGCTGAATGAACCAGAAGTCTGTGGACTGAACCACTACAGTACACAGTGCTGAATGATCCAGAAGTCTGTGGACTGAACCAATACAGTACACAGTGCTGAATGAACCAGAAGTATGTGGACTGAACCAATACAGAACACAGTGCTGAATGAACCAGAAGTCTGTGGACTGAACCACTACAGTACACAGTGCTGAATGAACCAGAAGTCTGTGGACTGAACCAATACAGTACACAGTGCTGAATGAACCAGAAGTCTGTGGACTGAACCACTACAGTACACAGTGCTGAATGAACCAGAAGTATGTGGACTGAACCAATACAGAACACAGTGCTGAATGAACCAGAAGTCTGTGGACTGAACCAATACAGTACACATTTCTGAGATCCATCAGACCGACGTGTTTGTATTACGTCGTTAGAACATTTGGGGAATAGGCTACTGTTGATTACTTGAACTGGTCTTAAAGCTTTCATGATAGGCCTAGTAGGATGACAGTTTATTGGCCATTTGGTTTTCAACCTCGCATGGAGGGATTTTTCCGCTGCTCATGGATAATTTATTTCTTAATAAGCTTCAATTGATTAAACTTGTCATTCAATTTTTCAAAAGGGCTATTGATATTGTTGGTTCTCTCGACATTAGTCCCCTGGCTACCTTGTGTTTTTAAAACTATTCAAACTACTATTCATTCATGGTTTGATTGGGAGAAAGCCATGCATGCATAATAAAGTGTAGTCTAGCCCAACGTCATATTGAGAGAGAAGGGAATACAGCTGGATGCAAGATAGTTATGGAGTGTCTGTTATACATATGTTTTAACTGAATAGGTTTAGGCTATAAAGCCATGAATCCGACAGAGAGAGGGAGAGCAGGAGATAGAGAGAAACAATATTTTTTGCGACATTTTTGCGCTGCTTTGGTGAAATTCTCCGCTCTGACTGGACATTTTGCGCTGCTTTGGTGGAATTCTCCGCTCTGACTGGACATTTTGCGCTGCTTTGGTGGAATTCTCCCCTCTGATTGGACATTTTGCGCTGCTTTGGTGGAATTCTCCGCTCTGACTGGACATTTTGCGCTGCTTTGGTGGAATTCTCCGCTCTGACTGGACATTTTGCGCTGCTTTGGTGGAATTCTCCGCTCTGACTGGACATTTTTGCGCTGCTTTGGTGGAATTCTCCGCTCTGACTGGACATTTTGCGCTGCTTTGGTGGAATTCTCCGCTCTGACTGGACATTTTTGCGCTGCTTTGGTGGAATTCTCCGCTCTGACTGGACATTTTGCGCTGCTTTGGTGGAATTCTCCCCTCTGACTGGACATTTTTGCGCTGCTTTGGTGGAATTCTCCGCTCTTGTGTTCTGTAAATAACATATTTATTGAAATAGGCTATAGCAAATAGGAATAGGCTAATTACTCTGATTGTCACTATGTGCTCTTTACTGCGATGCGCCAGTCAAGTTCAAATAGGATAAACCAACGTCTGTCACGTCTGTCAATCATCGTAATATCGACCAGCCCTAAGGCCTATGTATCAAAATGCTGAGACATCAGGCTATCTTTAACACTGATTATCCTATATGTATCTAGAGGCCTAAATCTGCCAATAGAAGGCAGACAACAAGTCCATTCGTCAGTCAGTCCGCTCAAAGCGGAAGAGCTGAGGGGGAAGCCGCAGCGAGAGTCACCACGGCCATTTAGAAGAGACGGCTCTGTGTGGCGTGGTGACTGAAGTGAAGGGTTAACTGGCTGGGTTTCAGGTTGGTTCACTCACCTCAGTGTGTCTCACCTCAGTGTGTCGTACAGGCTGTACTGTATGCAGCTTAGAGCCACTGTGAAGTTCACTGGGACTCATCTGTGCTTCTCAAACCCACACACACACACACACACACACACACACACACACACACGCTCTGCTCGGCACAGCGCTAAGCTAAGCTACTGACCTATGTGTCACTGTCTGTCTGTCTGTCTGTCCGTCTGTTCTAGCGAGGCTATGGCTGTGTCCTAAATGTTACCCTTTTCCTTTTCTAGTGCACTACAAAAATTATGAAAGACCCCAACCACCCAAGCCATAGACTATTTTCACTGCTGCCGCAAGGCAAGAGGTACCGGTGCATCAAGTCTGGCACCAACAGGCTCCTGAAGAGCTTCTATCCCCAAGCAATACGGCTGATCAATAGCTACATGGACTATTTGAGTTAACCTACACTACCGGTCAAAAGTTATAGAACACCTACTCATTCAAGGGTTTTTCTTTATTTTTTACTATTTTCTACATTGTAGAATAATAGTGAAGACATCAAGACTATGAAATAACACATATAGAATCATGTAGTAACCAAAAAAGTGTTAAACAAATCCAAATATATTTTATATTTGAGATTCTTCAAATAGCCACCCTTTGCCTTGATGACAGCTTTGCACACTCTTGGCATTCTCTCAACCAGCTTCACCTGGAATGCTTTTCCAACAGTCTTGAAGGAGTTCCCACATATGCTGAGCATTTGTTGGCTGCTTTTCCTTCACTCTGCGGTCCGACTCATCCCAAACCATCTCAATTGGGTTGTGGTTGGGGGATTGTGGAGGCCAGGTCATCTGATGCAGCACTCCATCACTCTCCTTCCTGGTAAAATAGCCCTTACACAGCCTGGAGGTGTGTTGGGTCACTGTCCTGTTGAAAAACAAATGATAGTCCCACTAAGCGCAAACCAGATGGGATGGCGTATCGCTGCAGAATGCTGTGGTAGCCATGCTGGTTAAGTGTGCCACAGACAGTCTCACCAGCAATGCACCCCCACACCATCACACCTCCTCCTCCATGCTTTACGGTGGGAAATACACAAGCTGAGATCATCCATTCACCCACACTGCATCTCACAAAGACATGGCGGTTGGAACCAAAAAATCTCAAATTTGGGCTCCAGACCAAAGGACAAATTTCCACCAGTCTAATGTCCATTGCTCGTGTTTCTTGGCCCAAGCAAGTGTCTTCTTCCTATTGGTGTCCTTTAGTAGTGGTTTCTTTGCAGCAATTTGACCATGAAGGCCTGATTCACACAATCTCCTCTGAACAGTTGATGTTGAGATGTCTGTTACTTGAACTCTGTGAAGAATTTATTTGGGCTGCAATTTCTGAGGCTTGTAACTCTAATGAACTTATCCTCTATAGCAGAGGTAACTCTGAGTCTTCCATTCCTGTGGCGGTCCTCATGAGAGCCAGTTTCATCATAGCGCTTGATGTTTTTTGCGACTGCACTTGAAAAAACTTTTGATGTTCTTGAAATGTTCTGCATTGACTAACCTTCATGTCTTAAAGTAATGATGGACTGTTGTTTCTCTTTGCTTATTTGAGCTGTTCTTGCCATAATATGGACTTGGTCTTTTACCAAATAGGGCTATCTTCTGTATACCCCCCCTAACGTGTCACAACCCAACTGATTGGCTCAAACGCATTAAGAAGGAAATAAATTCCACAAATTAACTTTTAAGAAGGCACACATTTACATTTACAAATGGGTGCATTCACCTTATAGCCAGTGGAATAACCACTTTACTGTATGTTTTTTTTCTTCTTTCTTTGGGGTGGGGTAAGGGGGGGGGGGGGGGGGGTAGAAGGATTACTTTATCCTATCCCAGGTATTCCTTAAAGAGGTGGGGTTTCAAGTGTCTCCGGAAGGTGGTGAGTGATTCCGCTGTCCTGGCGTCGTGAGGGAGATTGCTCCACCATTGGGGTGCCACACCTGTTCATTGAAATGCATTCCAGGTGACTACCTCATGAAGCTGATTGAGAGAATGCCAAGAGTGTGCAAAGCTGTCATCAAGGCAAAGGATGGCTATTTGAAGAATCTCAAATATAAAATATATTTTGATTTGTTTAACACTTTTTTGGTTACTACATGATTCCATATGTGTTATTTCATAGTTTCGATTTCTTCACTAGTATTTTACAATGTAGAAAATAGTAAAAATAAAGAAATACCGTTGAATGAGTAGGTGTTCTAACCCCTACCCCTATACATATCTACCTCCATCACTCCAGTATCCCTGTCCCCTTACCCCTATACATATCTACCTCCATCACTCCAGTATCCCTGTCCCCTTACCCCTATACATATCTACCTCCATCACTCCAGTATCCCTGTCCCCTTACCCCTATACATATCTACCTCCATCACTCCAGTATCCCTGTCCCCTTACCCCTATAAATATCTACCTCCATCACTCCAGTATCCCTGTCCCCTTACACCTATACATATCTACCTCCATCACTCCAGTATCCCTGTCCCCTTACCCCTATACATATCTACCTCCATCACTCCAGTATCCCTGTCCCCTTACCCCTATACATATCTACCTCCATCACTCCAGTATCCCTGTCCCCTTACCCCTATACATATCTACCTCCATCACTCCAGTATCTCTGTCCCCTTACCCCTATACATATCTACCTCCATCACTCCAGTTTCCCTGTCCCCTTACCCCTATACATATCTACCTCCATCACTCCAGTATCCCTGTCCCCTTACCCCTATACATATCTACCTCCATCACTCCAGTATCCCTGTCCCCTTACCCCTATACATATATACCTCCATCACTCCAGTATCCCTGTCCCCTTACCCCTATACATATCTACCTCCATCACTCCAGTTTCCCTGTCCCCTTACCCCTATACATATCTACCTCCATCACTCCAGTATCCCTGTCCCCTTACCCCTATAAATATCTACCTCCATCACTCCAGTATCCCTGTCCCCTTACCCCTATACATATCTACCTCCATCACTCCAGTTTCCCTGTCCCCTTACCCCTATACATATCTACCTCCATCATTCCAGTATCCCTGTCCCCTTACCCCTATACATATCTACCTCCATCACTCCAGTATCCCTGTCCCCTTACCCCTATACATATCTACCTCCATCACTCCAGTATCCCTGTCCCCTTACCCCTATACAGATCTACCTCCATCACTCCAGTATCCCTGTCCCCTTACCCCTATACATATCTACCTCCATCACTCCAGTATCCCTGTCCCCTTACCCCTATAAATATCTACCTCCATCACTCCAGTATCCCTGTCCCCTTACCCCTATACATATCTACCTCCATCACTCCAGTATCCCTGTCCCCTTACCCCTATACATATCTACCTCCATCACTCCAGTTTCCCTGTCCCCTTTCCCCTATACATATCTACCTCCATCACTCCAGTATCCCTGTCCCCTTACCCCTATACATATCTACCTCCATCACTCCAGTGACATGGTATTGGATCTGATTTTTTAAATATTTCCTATATATAGTATGCTTAATAACTTACTACAGTGTATTTCATATTTCTTATTCTTATTTCTCATGTTTTTTTTTCTAGTAATACCATGTTATTATTTCATTGTTGGGTTGCAAGAAAGGCATTTCTCTGTACTTGTGCATCTGACATTAAAACTTGAAACTTTTGACCAGAGCCAAGTAGTGCACTACATAGGGAATAGAGTGCCATTGGGGAAGAGCCAGGTGATTGGTAGGGAAGGGAAGCCGTGGACAAGGAAAGGAAATGTGGAGTAGGCTAGTAGGAA
>NW_028163799.1:0-18778 GCF_964263955.1 Coregonus lavaretus | reverse complement strand
AAATTCCAAGCATCTGCCTCTAACCCTAGGAAGCTCTTTGCCACATTCTCCTCACTGCTGAATCCTCCCCCCTCCTCCCTCTCTGTGGATGACTTCGTCAACCACTTTGAAAAGAAGGTTGACGACATCCGATCCTCGTTTGTTAAGTCTAATGACACTGCTGGTCCTGCTCACACTGCCCTACCCTATGCTTTGACTTCTTTCTCCCCTCTCTCTCCAGATAAAATCTTGCGACTAGTGACTGCAGGCCGCCCAACAACCTGCCCGCTTGACCCCATCCCCTCCTCTCTTCTCCAGACCATCTCCGGTGACCTTCTCCCCTACCTCACCTCGCTGATCAACTCATCCTTGACCGCTGGCCATGTCCCTTTCATCTTCAAGAGAGCGAGAGTTGCACCCCTTCTCAAAAAACCAACACTCGATCCCACTGATGTCAACAACTACAGACCAGTATCCCTTCTTTCTTTTCTTTCCAAAACTATTCAGCGTGCCGTCTTTAGCCAACTCTCTTGCTATCTCTCTCAGAATGACCTTCTTGATCCAAACCAGTCAGGTTTCAGGACTGGTCATTCAACTGAGACTGCTCTTCTCTGTGTCACGGAGGCTCTCCGCACTGCTAAAGCTAACTCTCTCTCCTCTGCTCTTGTCCTTCTAGACCTGTCTGCTGCCTTTGATACTGTGAACCATCAGATCCTCCTCTCCACCCTCTCCGAGCTGGGCATCTCCGGCGCGGCTCACTCCTGGATTGCGTCCTACCTGACCGGTCGCTCCTACCAAGTGGCGTGGCGAGAAGCTGTCTCCGCACCACGTGCTCTCACCACTGGTGTCCCCCAGGGCTCAGTTCTAGGCCCTCTCATTTTCTCCCTATACACCAAGTCACTTGGCTCTGTCATATCCTCACATGGCCTCTCCTATCACTGCTACGCTGACGATACACAACTAATCTTCTCCTTTCCCCCTTCTGATAACCAGGTGGCGAATCGCATCTCTGCATGTCTGGCCGACATATCAGAATGGATGACGGATCACCACCTCAAGCTGAACCCTGGCAAGACGGAGCTGCTCTTCCTCCCGGGGAAGGACTGCCCGTTCCATGATCTCGCCATCACGGTTGACAACTCCGTTGTGTCCTCCTCCCAGAGTGCGAAGAGCCTTGGCGTGACCCTGGACAACACCCTGTCGTTCTCCGCTAACATCAAGGCGGTGACCCGATCCTGCAGGTTCATGCTCTACAACATTCGGAGAGTACGACCCTGCCTTACACAGGAAGCGGCACAGGTCCTAATCCAGGCACTTGTCATCTCCCGTCTGGATTACTGCAACTCGCTGTTGGCTGGGCTCCCTGCCTGTGCCATTAAACCCCTACAACTCATCCAGAATGCCGCAGCCCGTCTGGTGTTCAACCTTCCCAAGTTCTCTCACGTCACCCCCCTCCTCCGCACACTCCACTGGCTTCCAGTTGAAGCTCGCATCCGTTACAAGACCATGGTGCTTGCCTATGGAGCAGTGAGGGGAACGGCACCTCCGTACCTTCAGGCTCTGATGAGTCCCTACACCCAAACGAGGGCATTGCGTTCATCCACCTCTGGCCTGCTGGCTCCCCTTCCTCTGCGGAAGCATAGTTCCCGCTCAGCCCAGTCAAAACTGTTCGCTGCTCTGGCACCCCAATGGTGGAACAAGCTCCCTCACGACGCCAGGACAGCGGAGTCACTCACCACCTTCCGGAGACATTTGAAACCCCACCTCTTTAAGGAATACCTGGGATAGGATGAAGTAATCCTTCTACCCCCCCGCCCCCCCCAAAAAAATAATAATAATAAAATAAATAAAAAAATATTGTAAAGTGGTTAACCCACTGGCTATAGGGTGAATGCACCAATTTGTAAGTCGCTCTGGATAAGAGCGTCTGCTAAATGACTTAAATGTAAATGTAAATGTAGATGGAGGAAGCCGCATCCACATGTAGAGTTGTGGGGGAGGGGACAAGTTTCCCAAATAGACACTGGCTTTGGATCAGGTTTAAATTCCTCCCACTAATGATCCTTGTTAGGTTTGGGGGAGGGGAAGCTGATCCTAGATCTGTATCTAGGGGAAACTTCATCCTAGCAAAGAGAGATGGGGGAAGAGGAGGAGAGGAGCGTTGCTCTCAGGATTGACAGATCATGTACAAAATCTACCAGTAGGAAATTGGTGTCAGAATATATCTGACCTTTAGCAGTTCTAATGTCTTAATTTGCTCCATTTCATTAGTCTTGTTGATTGATTGCTGATATCTAGTTTCACAGGTGAGATGGTGTTGATGAAGAGCATCCATCCGTTTTAGTACTGCATTAATAGTAATGCATTCATAGACATATAGTTGGTACTGGTGGTCCTACCCATCCCCCACTTCACTCCATTAACCCTACACTTGCTGCTCACATGGTGGTTTGTCTAAATGTATCTGACTTTAGGTCAGTTTTTAAGGTTCAGAAGGTAAAGATTGTGTTAGGCTGTGTCAGGAGCACTAGTGGTAGTGCTGCCGCTCCCAGATCACACATTGCCCTATATAAGTATATACTGTAGCAAGCTGAACCCAACACTTACCAATTACCACCTTCTGATCTCTTGGTGTAATGGATAAGGTGTTGGCTTGATAGTCGCTGGACCCGGGTTCGAGTCCCGGTTGGAGCCATCCCTTAATTCGTTACATTGGTGTCAGAAGTGGGAGAGTGCCTGTGAGGCCATCAAAGAGGCGTGTACACGTGAGAGACTTGCTATAAAGAAGTGTGGGGGCATGCTCTCCCCAAGGAAGGGGGTAATGTAGCGACCTTAATCCAACACCTAGCCACATCATCGAGAGGTTCGGACCTCTTGGCGTAGCACTTGTTGGGTTCTGACTTCTAAACATGAAATAGACTTATTCATGTCACTGAGGGAGAGAGGGGAATGTATAACGTTTCCATTCTGTCAGGATATGTTATTGTTAGTCATCAGGGATCCTATTGGACGAGAAGAGACACAGTCTGGTACAAGTCAACATGACAGCCGTGAGTTGGGGAGGAGTGAGCAATTTGGGCAGAGGTCAGGTTAGATGAAGTGAGGAAGAACATATATCACTAATCTTCTGGATAGCAACAGAGGTGTATTGGCTGTTCAGATGTGGAAGGAGGGGCTGAGCATAGGAGAAAGGGTTAAATACCAGTGCTTGTGTGAATATGTTCTTTGTCTTATGCAGCTGTATGATCCAATGGACTTGATTTGAGCTTTACTAAATGTCCCTGAGTTTTACTAGGTTCATTTAGAACCTAACACGCTTAAGGTGTTGGCTTGACAGTTGATGGACCCAGGTTCAAAACCTGTTTGGGGCTACCCCCTGAATTCACTACAATATATTTGTTTGCCTTCGGGCAGGGAGACCCGTGTTTGAGACGAAAGGGGCATTACACCGTTGCTGTTTGCAAAAAAACACTACATTGGTGGAAGCAGTGGAATGGTGCCTTGGGAGAGGTGTGCACATTTCATGGGCGGGATCTGTACCCAGGTGGCCCATGGGAAAAAACAGTTTCTTGACCATTAGACCAATAGGTAATGCCTTCTTGACCTGCACAGTTGATTAAGACGGGAAGATTTCTAGCTAAGGTGACGATAGAGTCCCCTGGTGCAAACCAGGAGTACGGTGGAAGTAACTTTAGACAAAGATTCGGTTGGAGAGCCTCGTAAATGGCGTCCCTTGAGAAAGCAAGAACAAGATGTATGTCAGGAGAAGTGCAGTATTATCGCAAGAAGACGTATACTTGGAATACGGAGGAGGAATGGAGGGAAAAAGAGAGGCAGAGGAGGTCTAAGAGAGAGAGGGAGGAAGATTGTGAGCTTGAGTCGGTTAAAAATGGCGGGAAAAGGGAGAAGGTTTGTTAAAGAAGAATGGTAGAACATGTAAGCAGAGTGAGCTGCTCAATCAGGAAACTAATAGGATCACATACCTGACCTGGGTTCAAATAGTATTTGTTTTCCATCAAACACTTTGAGCATTTGATTAAATGTTTGAGTGTTTGCACTTTTGGCAATATTCCATTGGTTTCATTGTGCCATGCAAGCTCAATCAAGCCCAGCTAAGACATTTGTAAGAAAACAAATCCTATTTGAACCCAGGTCTACATTATACATACCCATGTGTGAGTAAACTACAGAGAAGAACAGACAATCCAAGGTTCCAGTGGAAAGATGTACATAGTGTTTGCTGTTGAATGTTTATTACAGTTCTACATACCTTTAGTACATAGTGGGGTTGAGTTGCTTTGTTGAGCTCAGTTCATTGTTAAAGCACCTTTAGTACATAGTGGGGTTGAGTTGCTTTGTTGAGCTCAGTTCATTGTTAAAGCACCTTTAGTACATAGTGGGGTTGAGTTGCTTTGTTGAGCTCAGTTCATTGTTAAAGCACCTTTAGTACATAGTGGGGTTGAGTTGCTTTGTTGAGCTCAGTTCATTGTTAAAGCACCTTTAGTACATAGTGGGGTTGAGTTGCTTTGTTGAGCTCAGTTCATTGTTAAAGCGCTTGTTGTTTTCATACTTTCTCCTCTGTGCCAAAGAGATAAAGCTGTGATATCAGCGTTTAGGAAAAAAGCCAACATTTTAAAAACCTTTGAAATGTTTATTTTGCTTTACTATAGAGTAGTGTCAACTCCTAGCTTGTCATTGTCAAGTCAAACATGACAATTCCATAAAGAGTTGGCAAGAAAGCAAGAACAGACTGGCCATCAGGCTAGTCATCTCCTTCAGACAAAGTTCATTCATAAACAACAACAGGTTTCTTGATGAAGGAAAATGGGGATATGTTTAGGATCCAACTAATTATAATTGTGTTAATGAACGAATGAGCATTACTGTTTTAAATATTTGTGATACGCCAAATACAACTACTGTATTGTCTACTAGGATTCTGAAATGAAAATGGTGTTTTGTCTCTGCTGTTCTTCTACTGTATAGCCTGGTTGTTAGTGTTGTGTTATTAAATGATTTTAACAATACTAGTTACGTGTGTCTTGTACGTGTGCACTTTCCGTACAAAGACAATTTTGCAGCAAAAAAAAACAAAGAAAATGTTTAGATAAATAAAAAACCTTGAAATAATAATTCATTCGTTCACTCCAAACTGTCCTTAATGACACACATCTGCAGTACTGATCCTGACCACAAGGGGGGGCTGTAATGCAGAGGAACTTTTGTGAGACAGTCGTGGTTCCATAAAGTGTGTGTGTGTGACATTCCTACAGATTTGTGTGTGTGTGTGTTACACTCTAGACGTGACATTGTTTACGATGCTGACAGATGGATCTATAATGAGTTACATAATACATTTCTAGCTGAACCAACCACAGATGGATCTATAATGAGGTACAGAATACATATCTAGCTGAACCAACCACAGATGGATATATAATGAGGTACAGAATACATATCTAGCTGAACCAACCACAGATGGATCTATAATGAGGTACAGCATACATATCTAGTTGAACCAACCATAGAACCAATGAAAACTCTTGTGTGTCGATATCTTCACTAGTTGTTCCTGGCATCAAACCTGTAAACAATCATGATCAATTGAACTTCAGATACCCACCTGGATCCCTTCTGCTGGAAACTAGGCAATAAGATACACACACAAACACTAAATATTTCAACAGAAATCAAGGGGTACATTTAAATGTGGTAATGGCAAAACAAGGTCTGAAAAGTGGTTTCTAACAATAAAAAGTAAGGAACAAGTTGTTTTTATCACATTGAATATTAACTTTGTAGTAGAGTGGAGTTGCTTGTTAAAAATCATGCAGATCACAATTCATCCAAACAACTTGGCATAAGTCCTTTCCACAGTGCTGCTGCTTGAAGCTAGGGTTAGGGTTAGGGTTAGGGACAGGGTTGGGTTAGGGTTAGGGATAGAGTTGGGTTAGGGACAGGGTTGGGTTAGGGTTAGGGTTAGGGTTAGGGTTAGGGTTAGGGTTAGGGTTAGGGACAGGGTTGGGTTAGGGTTAGGGTTAGGGTTAGGGTTAGGGTTAGGGTTAGGGTTAGGGACAGGGTTAGGGTTAGGGACAGGGTTAGGGACAGGGTTGGGTTAGGGACAGGGTTGGGTTAGGGTTAGGGTTAGGGTTGGGTTAGGGTTAGGGTTAGGGTTAGGGACAGGGTTGGGTTAGGGTTAGGGATAGGGTTAGGGACAGGGTTGGGTTAGGGTTAGGGATAGGGATAGGGTTAGGGTTAGGGTTAGGGTTAGGGTTAGGGTTAGGGTTAGGGACAGGGTTAGGGTTAGGGACAGGGTTAGGGACAGGGTTGGGTTAGGGACAGGGTTGGGTTAGGGTTAGGGTTAGGGACAGGGTTGGGTTAGGGTTAGGGTTAGGGTTAGGGACAGGGTTGGGTTAGGGTTAGGGATAGGGTTAGGGACAGGGTTGGGTTAGGGTTAGGGATAGGGTTAGGGATAGGGTTGGGTTAGGGTTAGGGTTAGGGTTAGGGTTAGGGATAGGGTTAGGGTTAGGGACAGGGTTGGGTTAGGGTTAGGGTTAGGGATAGGGTTAGGGTTAGGGACAGGGTTGGGTTAGGGTTAGGGTTAGGGTTAGGGACAGGGTTGGGTTAGGGTTAGGGTTAGGGTTAGGGATAGGGTTAGGGTTAGGGACAGGGTTGGGTTAGGGTTAGGGATAGGGTTAGGGTTAGGGACAGGGTTGGGTTAGCGTTAGGGTTAGGTTTGAGCCAGCATGTGGAAGGACATGAGTCTACGGTTTGAGGATATATCATTCATTCTCTGGCTGTATTGACCTGATTTAAACCCCATTCATAGTCCTGCAAACAGAGAGAGAGAGAACAACATACATGGAAATGTTTTTTAACACGGTTTAATGCAATTTCCTTCTACTAAAATAGTTTAGTCATGTTAATTTTTAGCTCTCTCTGTATGGCAGATTCTCAGAAGGTTTCCATAGTCCATTAACCTAACAGCCTGGAAGGGAGGGAGGGAGGGAGAGAGAGAGAGAGAGAGAGAGAGAGAGAGAGAGAGGGAGAGAGAGAGAGAGAGAGAGAGAGAGAGAGAGAGAGAGAGAGAGAGAGAGAGAGAGAGAGAGAGAGAGAGAGAGAGAGAGAGAGAGAGAGAGAGAGGGGGAGGGGGGACTGGATAACACTCAGTCTGCCTCCTCAAATGGCACCCTATATAGTGCACTACTACAGCCCTATTGGTCCTGGTCTAAAGTAGTGCACTATGTAGGGAACAGGGTGCCATTTGGGACGGTGCTTCAGACTTGAATCACTGGTCCTGGACACTGCTAGTTGTTCATACCATATTGTTTTTAATGATTAACCTTGTCCTGCAGTGGCCTAAATCAGGGTCACACAGTGTTTCTTGGTATTCTTAAACAAATCTACTTTGAAACAAAAGTATACGACTCACACACATGGTTATGGGCTTTAAAAAAAGAAGACACCTGTACCATGTCAGATATAGTGTAGAAATGTATTACATGTTGAGTTTACATCCCAATATTACACTTTATATACATCACAGAATATTGAAATATAACAAACCGTTTATTAATTATGAAATTATTAAAAATATAAATGCCATTCCATCCATGAGACTTCTAGCAGTAGCTACACAGCCATGTTGGAAACCCATGTCTTTTCTCCTAAACAGGTTCAACTGGTTTTCTGATTATTCTGACATGGGGTCAATGTTACTAGACTTTAGCAGATGTTAAATTAATCAGTAACAAAAATTACACAAAGTCAGTTGACATTGGGGAGGTGAATAAACTTTTCCCAAGGTTTCTTTCTCAGCACAAAGGAAAATCTCGATGATTTGACATGTTCTGTTTTTGAATTCAGGCTGCAAGGTAAGGATCCTACCAGGGATTATTTATGTATGATGTTGGTAGAATGTATACATTGGGATAATAGTAAGGATCCTACCAGGGATTATTTATGTATGATGTTGGTAGAATGTATAAATTGGGATAGTAGTAAGGATCCTACCAGGGATTATTTATGTATGATGTTGGTAGAATGTATACATTGGGATAGCAGTAAGAGGCCGGTGGGTAAATGACTAAGAATCAAGCCTCCTGTCAATTAGGGAGATTTATTTATTTATTGTGTGTTTAGTTGTACCTTTACCTTCCTGTAGTTGACCATTTGGAAGGATTCTAAATTGAGGAATGGTCTAAGATCACTCCTAATGTGTTCTCCAACTCATAAAACATTTTAGAAAAAGGCTCAGTGCCGTTATCCTCGCAAGGGAGGTATTGAAAGGGGGGGGTCAATTTTGACCCCTACCTTTTTGAGAAAAAAAGTATTACTTGTTAAACAAAATCTCTTTCTCTGAGCAAACGTATTAGTATAAAATAATTTAATGTACCATTGTTTTGAGCATACAATATAGCTCAGTATTTGAATGATTTATTTTATACAGTCATTTTTACTCATCTTTATCAAGGGAGTCAATACTTTGGGACCACACTGTATACTTCAAAGTTAGAGATATGTTGGAACTGGATCCATCATTATTATTGTATTATTATTATTATTATTATTATTATTATTATTATTATTATTAGTAGTATTAGCTCCACTACATGGAGAAAAGGTGAGAAATATCAGTCATGACTACATGTTCATATGATTGCATTAAATCCTGACTGTTCGGACGTATCTGTTAGTAAATGTTTGATTTCTAAGAGATCATGAATAAAATAGAACAATTGACCTTCAATAATTAGTTGTCACTGTGTTAACCACAACCAACATGCTGCATCTCTGTTTAGGGGTCAGTGCTCTAAAATGAGTCTCTCTGGGGAGAGAGAGGAGGGGATCCCTGCCTCTAAAATGAGTCTCTCAGGGGAGAGAGATGAGGGGGGCCCTGCCTCTAAAATGAGTCTCTCTGGGGAGAGAGAGGAGGGGGGCCCTGCCTCTAAAATGAGTCTCTCTGGGGAACATGACACCAAAGCTAAGAGGTGAGATGACAATGTTGTTTAAGAATTTATAAGGAGTTTATTTCTAAAACGTTATATCCACAATTTGTTCACGTTTGTTATTTTACATCAGAAATTTTTGCTTATGGGTACCTTCATGTGCTTATGTGTACCCATGAGGCGGCGCACAATTGGCCCAGCGTCGTCCAGGGTAGGGGAGGGAATGGCCGGCAGGGGATGTAGCTCAGTTGATAGAGCATGGTGTTTGCAACGCCAGGGTTGTGGGTTCGATTCCCACGGGGGGGCCAGTATAAAAATATATATATATATATATATGTATTCACTAACTGTAAGTCGCTCTGGATAAGAGCGTCTGCTAAATGACTAAAATGTAAATGTGTCTGTCAAATATTGTTGTTCTAAGATTTTAATTAATAGATTTTAGTGTATGAATTTTTGTTTTGCAAAACGCTATATAGCTGGAATGAAATGTTTGTATCCTGTATATTTGACTGTGATATGTGGATGTCTCACCAGCACACACACACACACACACACACACACACACACACACACACACACACACACACACACACACACACACACACACACACACAAACACACACACACACACACACAAAGAGAGAGACACACACACACACACACACAAACACACACACACACACACACACACACATCTTTACCATCATACACACACACATCTATAGAAGTTTTGCATGACACAATCATTTATCCTACTCTTAGTTATTGTTTAATATGTTGTCATGCATAACCTTATTGTTTTTACTAATTCTGATCGTTGTTACAAGCGGAATTTTGACAATACTACCATCAAATCAACACATTCTTCACTCCTGTTTTAACCAAAAAGGGTTCCATCACCTGCTTAATATATGGAACCACTAAAAGTTATATATAGAAACCTTTTATAGGGTTCTTTGATCAGAACTGCTGGGGATTTGGAAAGCCATAGTCAGTCAATCAAAAATAGAATAATACTCTTATGAAAAATATTGATCTTTAATTTAGTCTGTGGATACTATGAGACTAGAAAGATTAAACATGCATGTATGACATCACAGCGCAGCTGAAAAAAATATGGCAGGTGGAAATCAAAAGAGGATGTTCTATGGAGATAGGTGGGCGTGGCTGAGAGTAGCAGATGGGTGGGATTAAAAAAGATCATGATCGGTAATAGTCATTATTGTAAACACTATAGATGTCTGAGTACTATCTATCCAAAATGTAATGTGTATAAGAAATTATTATTATTATTATTATTATTATTATTATTATTATTATTATTATTATTATTATTATTATTATTATTATTATTATTGTATATTAAAAAGTAATTACTGTGTAGAAAAGTATTGTATGGGGGGTAGAATTTATCTTCGTTATATGCAAACACACTGGTGGCCAGGGAGGCATCTCTTTGTTTGAACGATGGCCCACGTCTGCTCCGTTCTTAACCCCTCCAAACAGCAGACCTCACACATACAGTTGAGACCAGCACAGGTTCAAGCTGCAGTGCAGCGCCCCTGGATGGAAAGCATGTTTTAGGGTTAAGGGCCTTGCTCAAGGGCCCAACGAAAGGTGAATGTTTTGAGGATGTGAACCCATTAGCTCTCCAGGGGTCAGATCAATTTCGCCCGTTCTTTCCAGCACCCGGCCCGGGATTCAAACTGGACACTTTTCGGCCACAGGTCCAATGCCTGCCACAGCTCCAACTCATTTGCCGCTGGGCGAAAACCTGAGTTAATATTCAGAAATAAACATGAGTTAATCTGCCAAAATGAAGACAAAATGTTATGCAGACATCATTATTATGATAACATACATGCAGTTGTCATCAGCAGCAGCCACAAGAGAGAGCCTCTGATAGTTCTGGGTAACTGCCAGACTGAGCAAAACATAGATAGTGTGTTAAAAGTCATGTAATGATTAACTAGGCTATTGAATCACCAACACTTATTATACATAATTATTAAGAAGAGAAGAGAAACTGTTCCATGTAGGTCTATATTATTTATGGATTGATCATATAGAAAAATCTAAACATTATTTAAACTACTCCAAAGCAATTACATGTGGCGCAGGAACCACTGACTCACTGCATTTTCCTATTATCAAGACACCTTCTGTTAACCCAGATCTCAAAATATTGTTTTTGAAAACTAAGAATTTTGTTTTACGTAATAATAATAATAATAATAATAATAATAGCACATTAATATTACTAATGTAAGCCACTGTCCGCGTCCCCGTACAGAACTGTCCGCGTCCACGTACGGTTTGGCGCCAAGCATATTGTCCAGTTACACGCAAAGTGGTCTGAGGTGATGTTGGGGAATAACGACAGAGTTTGTTACAGTGTTGAGACACCGAAGTTTATTGTTCAATTTGCTTTTTGCTTTACGGTCAGGGACAGTGTGAGTGTAGCCAGATCCTTTTCACTCACTATCCTTGTTTCATTTTGTGGTTTACCAGATTCGTCATCATGAGCGTTAACACTGTAGGTTTACCTCAGGTAACTTATTATTAACAAGGTTATGGCTACTTGGTGAGCGTTAACCCTACAAGTAACGGTCACTGTTCGCCTGAGTACACGTTGTGGCCCCAAATATTGTCAATGATGGCTGGCGGATAGCCATCAAACGTTAAACATTTTCTGGTCATGGTTAACCATATTTGTTTTAAGAAAAATTTCCCTGTCCTCTTTTTCAAGATGTGGCCGATTTAAACAGCCAGAATACATTTTTTAATTAAGAAATAACAATTTCTCCTGTAGCTCTGTTGGTAGAACATGGCACTTGCAACGCCAGGGTTGTGGGTTCGATTCCCACGGGGGCCAGTATGAAAAAAAGTATGAAAAATGTATGCACTCACTGACTGTAAGTCGCTCTGGAAAAGAGTGTCTGCTAAATGACCAATTTTTTTTTTTTTAAATGACTTCTTTCTAAATGGCTGCTGGGTAATTTGATATGCATCGACATCTTCGTTCATAGGCATCGAATTGAGCGAATGCTGCGCAGGTTCACTGAGTTGAAAACCAAATGGGTATAATGGGGTGATTGTTGTCTAATCGGGTGGTCTAGCTAATGGATTTGTAGATCTGACGCAGTTGCTACCTCAGATTATGAGCCTAGCAAGTGTCATGAATGAGTTATGTAGTACCAACATACGGCCACAAGGAGGAGCAAGAGTGCCGTAAACCCATACTGTTTTTTGCCATATAAACCATAAACCTAACAATCAATCAAATGTATTTATAAAGCCCTTTTTACACCAGCAGATGTCACAAAGTGCTATACAGAAAATCTTACCCTACTTATAACCTATTTTAGCCATAACCCTAACCCCTAATTCTAGGGTAGGGTAGCCTAGAACACTTTTAGAAACTATTTTTGTAATAATATTATCTTAGTAAATACAATTATAGTACTTAGTAAATACAATTATAGCACTTAGTAAATACAATTATAGTACTAAATAGCATTTTGATTATTTTGTTAATCAAAACCTGTCTAAGCGTTTTGCTGTTAGTTTTTTGTTATTAGTTATGTTATGCTATTTATTATTGCAAGGCAGAACGCTTGATAAATAAGACATATTTGAAATACAATACCTCTATGTGAAAGTCCAGCAATTGGCGTGGGGCAGGTTTGAGACTGATCTAATACACTTTATTTCTCAGCTGCCTCACCAATGTCTACGTGAATTAATAACTTTTAATTGCTAAATATTTCCAATAGATGGCAGCATAAGACCACGAAGCATCAGTTATAGGCTACAAGCAGCAATATGATTGACCTAAATATAGAATACAACCAAATACTATATGTCCCATGATTTTCTAAAATGGTCACTCTTTAGTTTAGTTAGCTATATATCTCGTATTAGGCCTGTGATGCTTTTGGAAGAGTAATTAAATAGTGACTATAGCAGGTGTTGAACCCCTGGTAAATAATCACTAGTCAGATGCTCCAACCTCAACCCTAGCATACATGCATTATAAAACATGATCTTAATATCTGATATTGGGAGTAAACAACCTCGGAATAGATAAGACAAGAGTGCGTCTTCCAGCCCGCCAATAAATTACATCATGCAACCCTCCCGGTTAGCAAATGTACCTCAACATGCCCCTCGCTTGTGCTAGAAGGCAGAGTGCTTGCTGCTGGTTGATGAATCTGACAATGAATGTACTAGGAAAATACGTTTTTCTCGACCAGAGGTGACTAAGTTAATGTTCAGCCTTATTGATAATCGTTATAGTAATGAAGTATAATTTCAAAACATGAGCATAAAAACAGCTAATAATAAACATGAATCATCATTATATTATTTCACAGTAATCTGTTAAATGCTTTTTCAGTTGTTCCTCTTGCATTAGCAGTGTGGAAAGGGACAGTAAAAAGCGTGTGCAGGAGTTTTCCTGTGAGGGGGAGTGGTGGTGTATCCAGGGAGAAAACTAAACTAACCTTCTGAAATGTCATTCATGTTCTTATAATAATAATATGCCATTTAGCAGACGCTTTTATCCAAAGCGACTTACAGTCATGCGTGCATAATTTTTTTTTGTGTATGGGTGGTCCCGGGGATCGAACCCACTACCTTGGCATTACAAGCGCCGTGCTCTACCAGCTGAGCTACAGAGGACCAGAGGTTGCCATCAAATTGTAATGATTTAGCAACTGCAGTAGTACTGAATAAAGTATATCCTTACTAAAGTAGTAATTACTCAGAATTTCCAAATATGACATTTTCTAGTTCATTTGACCAGTTACGACCATAAAATAACCATTTATAGTATAACAAACAATGAAACTGACATAAATCAAAACCACCATACATTTAGTTAACTATATATATATATAGTTAAATATATATATATATATATATATATATATATATATATATATATATATATATATATATATTTATTTAGATGGGTAACATTATCTACCAAAGTAATACCACTGTAGATAAAGAAGAGCTCTCCAGTAGGTGCACCAAAACATTCAAAGGCCATTTTCTCAAAATTGAGGTTACAAGTTTATCATCTTTCAAAGCAGAATTTTCTTTCCCATTGTTCCTCAACTGTAGTGTATGATATACCTTTTTCTAGCTGAGTCTCTACTTTTATCCAATGTAAAAAAACACAATTTCAAATTTTGCTACATAAGATCGAGCCGGTCGGTCACATTTGACTGTGTAAGACCTAGCAGTATTACTTATTTATCTGAGAGTGAGGCAGATATATAATATTACTGTGTAAAACCTAGCAGTACTACTGATTTCTCTGAGAGTGAGACAGATTTTAAACAAATACATGTCTCCAATCTCTTTCATATTTTCTTCAAACAATAGAAGCTAATTTACGAACATTTCTGAAAATGGATATATATCATTTTGGAATGAAACTCTTCTTATGTTTCTCCATCTGAGCTCAGAGTAGATGAGAGATGTAATGTTTGTCTCTGTTGTGTTGAAGTCCAATCAAGCAGGAGAGACCAGCCTCCCCTGTACCCAGCTGTGTGTCCATGAAGAGTGACTGGTCTATGGAACATCCTATAGAGTTCAGAGAGGGAGACTTTTCTAGTGAACAAAGGTAAGAAGAACTCATGGGTCATGGTCAGTGATTTAAACAACACTGTCTCTAGTCATTTCTCCTCTCCCATTTTCCCATTTATTTTTGTTGTTTTCATAATCCATAGGCTAATCCTTTTTTCCATTTTCATAGTCCTGAAACAATATTAAGCTAACACAACATTCCCTCCCTGTGTGTGTGTGTGTGTGTGTGTGTGTGTGTGTGTGTGTGTGTGTGTGTGTGCACTCCCTGGATGAGGAGATGTAATCTCTATCCTGATTGCCTAGTCACTTTTACCCCTACCTACATGTACATATTACCTAAACTACCTGGTACCCCTGCACATTGACTCAGTACTGGTTCTCCTTGTATATAGTCTAGTTATTACCTCAACTACCTGGTACCCTGCACACTGACTCAGTACTGGTACTCCTTGTATATAGTCTAGTTATTACCTGAACTACCTGGTACCCCTGCACATTGACTCAGTACTGGTACATCTTGTATATAGTCTAGTTATTACCTCAACTACCTGGTACCCCTGCACATTGACTCAGTACTGGTACTCCTTGTATATAGTCTAGTTATTACCTCAACTACCTGGTACCCCTGCACGTTGACTCAGTACTGGTACTCCTTATAGCCTCATTATTGTTATTTCATTGTGTTACTATTTTTTTTTTTTTTAGCAACTTTTTTTTAGTTTTTGACTGCATTGTTGGGAAAGGGCTCTTTAGTAAGCATTTCACGGTAAAGTGTACACCTGTTGTATTCAGCGCATGTGAGAAATAATATTAGATTTGAAGGTCATTGGCAGAAACACGTCATTGGCTCTAATGGTCGTCTCGTGCCGAACAGCACATGTTCGGATGTTGAAGCACTGTGGCTAGGAAAAACTCCCTAGAAAGGCAGGAACCTAGGAAGAAACCTAGAGAGGAACCAGGCTCTGAGGGGAGGCCAGTCCTCTTCTGGCTGTGCTGGGAGATTATAACAGTACATGGCCATAAAGACCAGATCGTTCTTCAAGATTTTCAAATGTTCATAGATGACCAGCAGGGTCAAATAATAATCACTGTGGTTATAGAGGGTGCAACACGTCAGCACCTCAGGAGTAAATGTCAGAGGTAAAAAAAAAAAAAACCTGTCTGTTGTTGATATGCCTATTCAGTTCCATGTTATTAATATTTCATTCATTGATTGAAATTAAGACCCCATCCTCAGTAGCCCATTCCAGCAGGCTACTGGGCAACAGAAGCACTTCCTACCTCAAAATTGCCTTGCCGTTCATGTAAAATAAATTAGTCTATCTACTTGAACTAAGCAAGCTGCTAAATCATTCAGCTTACATCTTGCCTACATCTTGCCCAGGCTACTGGAGGCTGTCTGAAATAACATGTAGGCCTATCAGGGTCTATGTTTTGGCCTAGTTTTCAGGCCTTGTTGGTGGGTTTTGTGTAGTCATTGGGCTAGAAAAAGTCATTGCGTTAAATAACCTGACTGTTTGGATGTGTCTGTTAGTTAATGTTTTATTTCTGAGAGATAATGAATAAAAGGGAACAATTGACGTTCAAGAATTAGTTGTCACTGTGTTAACCACAACTAACATGCTGCATCTCTGTTTAGGGGTCAGTGGTCTAAAATGAGTCTCTCTGGGGAGAGAGAGGAGGGGGTCCCTGCCTCTAAAATGAGTCTCTCTGGGGAGAGAGAGGAGGGGGTCCCTGCCTCTAAAATGAGTCTCTCTGGGGAGAGAGAGGAGGGGGTCCCTGCCTCTAAAATGAGTCTCTCTGGGGTGAGAGAGGAGGGGGTCCCTGCCTCTAAAATGAGTCTCTCTGGGGAGAGAGAGGAGAGGAGGGTCCCTGCCTCTCAAATGAGTCTCTCTGGGGAACATGACACCAAAGCTAAGAGGTAAGCTGATAATATTGTTTAAGAATTTATATTCCAAAACGCTGTATAGGAGAAAAGAAAATCACATGGGTACTGTTTGCAACTCCAGGGTTGTGGGTTCGATTCCCACGGGGGGCCAGTATGAAAATGTATGAACTCACTAACTGTAAGTCGCTCTGGATAAGAGCGTCTGCTAAATTACTAAAATGTACCTTCAATGTAACTATGTTAGATGTGATTTTAAACCATTGTTTAGTTGGAATGTAATGTTCGTATCCTGTATATTTGACTGTGATACGTGGTTGTCTCACCTAGCTACCTTAAGATGAATGCATTTACAGATGCCATATCTTAATTTGACCCAGTTTCTCACAGCAAGAACATAATCCTGCAGCAATAGCAAATGTGCATTTTTATGTGGATTATAATTAATGGATATTGTCTGTAGGGGTTCATACATTTTTCATCAGGGAAAATCAAGTCTGACATTTTAAAGTGGAAATTACACACTTTAGACACCTTTATAAAACCTTGTAGTGGTTTAATAATTTATTTAAACAATAAAAGCTAATTGACCAACATTTCTGAAAATGGATATATAGCGTTTTGGAATGAAACTCTTGTTTCCCCATCTAAGCTCAGAGTAGATGAGAGACGTAATGTTTGTCTCTGTTGTGTTGAAGTCCAATCAAGCAGGAGAGACCAGCCTCCCCTGTACCCAGCTGTGTGTCCATGAAGAGTGACCGGTCTATGGAACTTCCTATAATGTTTAGAGAGGGAGACTTTTCTAGTGAACAAAGGTAAGAAGAACTCATGGGTCATGGTCAGTGAGTTAAACAACACTGTCTCTAGTCATTTCTCCTCTCCCATTTTCCCATTTATTTTTGTTGTTTTCATAATCCATAGACTAATCCTTTTTTCCATTTTCAATACCTGAAACAATATTAAACTAACACAACATTCCCTCCCTGTGTGTGTGTGTGTGTGTGTGTGTGTGTGTGTGTGTGTGTGTGTGTGTGTGTGTGTGTGTGTGTGTGTGTGTGTGAGTGTGTACTCCCTGGATGAGGAGATGTAATCTCATGTTTTGTCCACAGAAACCAACAGGAGAGATCAGAGTCAGAGATTCTCAGTGTTCAGTCTTCCCAGAGTCATCAAACAGACCTGGCCTCCATATTCAGTGTATGTGGTCCTGTTATGTACATTTGTTTTTGTTTACCTCAAGTAAAGTTGATCTGTCAATCATTCATTAATGTGTTAATGAGAAAGCATTTAGTCTCTTGCTTAACTTATTAACTTTATTTATTTCAGTTGCTTGAAGAGAATATTATGACATTTGTGAAGAACGAGCTGAAGATGTTCAAGAGGATTCTTAGTCCAGAACTCCCAGAAGGCTTTGAGAGTCAGAAGCAGGATAAGGAAGTGGTGGATGCTGAAGATGAGAAGCAGGAGAGCAGTGCCAGAGAGGGGGCTCTGAAGATCACACTGCACGTCCTGAGGAAAATGAACCAGAAGGAGCTTGCTGACACACTGGAGAAAAGTAAGAGCTGTGTGCCTCATGTTGAATGCTGTTTTAGAACATTTAAAAGCTAGCTAAAGTACAGCTAAAGTAGCTGTGTAACTAAATGATATTGTAGCAGCCTTAACACAACATCTAGTGACCTCATCAAGTAGCAGCAGGGATGTGTTGTGTTGATTAATTGAGAGAGAGAGAGAGAGAGAGAGAGAGAGAGAGAGAGAGAGAGAGAGAGAGAGAGAGAGAGAGAGAGCGAGAGAGAGAGAGAGAGAGAGAGAGAGATAATATCAATAATAATATAATCAGTCAAACCAGTCTGTAATGCATTGTGTAAACATTTACACATTTATACAGTCAGTTAAGCGAAGAAATGATTATAATTTAAAATTGTATAACAGTCCTAGAATACTGTAGGCATTAAAACAGACTTAATATTAATATCCTGTGTGTTATTTCAAGATTCAGATGAGCTTGCTATGATTTGCCAACGTGAACTCAAATCTATTCTGAAGAAGAATTGTCAATGTGTATTTGAGGGGATCGCTAAACAAGGAAACCCAACACTTCTCAATAAGATCTACACAGAGCTCTACATCACAGAGGGTGGAACAGGAGAGGTCAATAATGAACATGAGCTGAGACAGATTGAGACAACAACCAGGAAACAAGCAAGACCAGAGACTGCCATCAAATGTAACGACATCTTCAAACCCTTAACTGGACAAGACAAACTTATCAGAACTGTGCTGACAAAGGGAGTAGCTGGCATTGGAAAAACAGTCTCTGTGCAGAAGTTCATTCTGGACTGGGCTGAAGGAAAAGCAAATCAGGATGTCC
>NW_028163800.1:0-15655 GCF_964263955.1 Coregonus lavaretus | reverse complement strand
ATTTCCTCATGACCCCCCTGCGTCTTTATCTTAAGTGGCGCCGTGACCTCCCTAATCAATCCTGACCCCAAAGGACGGCTGTCCAGGGAATGGATAGGGAAAGGCACATCTACTGGTAGGAGGGGAATACCTAACTTATAACAGAAATTGCGATCAATAAAATTCCCAGCTGCGCCTGAATCGACTAGCGCCTTATGCTGGGAATGAGATGAAACCTGGGGAAATTCAACTTGGATACACAAGTGGACAACAGAGAGCTCTGGGTGAGTTGGGCGCTTACTCACCTGAAATGACTCATCAGGGCGTGACCTGCTGCCTCCATCCCCAGGAGACCCTCCCCAGCACCGAACCGCAGTGTGTCCTCTGCGGCCACAGTTGGTGCAGGGGACGGCCTCTCTCCGGGTCTCTCTCCTCCTCTCTCTAGCACCAGCACCCCCGAGCTCCATAGGGCTCGGCTCGGAGGTGCTGGGGGATGGAATGGACGGCCCCAACTCCGGACGTCCGCGGGTAGCCAGCAGGGTATCCAGACGGATCGACATGTCCACCAACTGATCGAAGCTCAAGTTGGTGTCCCTGCAGGCCAACTCTCGGCAAACGTCCTCCCGTAGGCTGCACCTATAGTGGTCGATGAGGGCCCTCTCATTCCACCCCGCATTGGCCGCCAGAGTCCGGAAATCCAGGGCGAAATCTTGCGCGCTCCTCTTCCCCTGTCGGAGGTGGAACAGACGCTCCCCCGCCGCTTTCCCCTCTGGGGGATGATCGAAAACCGCCCTGAAGCGGCGGGAGAACTCCGCATAACTGATGGTGGTGGCGTCTATTCCCCTCCATTCGGCATTGGCCCACTCCAATGCCTTGCCGGATAGACAGGAGATGAGGACAGAAACGCTCTCGTATCCCGAGGGCGCCGGGTGAATGGTTGCCAGGTAGTTCTACTTGAAGCAGGAAACCCTGACACCCTGCTGCGGTGCCATCATAAGCCCTCGGGAGCGAGAGCCGAATCCCACTGGACTCCGGAGATGGAACGATGGGTCTGGCCGATGGTGGTGGTATTGTAGGAGGAGGTGTGGGCAAACCTCCTCTTTCCCATCGGCTCAAAGTGTCCATCACATCCTGCATGGCGGTGCCGAGTCTTCGGATCATGGCGTCTTGGCTGCTGACGCGCTCCTCTAAAGACTCCGTTGGTACCGCTGGTCCTGCTGACTCCATGGTGGTGTGTTATTCTGTCAGGAGGTGATGTGTACGCGGCGAGTGAAGTCAGACGCAGGACACAGAGAATCAGGTTGACTACTTTACTGAGCGTTACGCACAAAACAAACGTCTCCAACACTGGTGGGAAAAACACCATATGCGTAATCCGAAGTAGTAGCTAGGCCGAACATCAACAAAAAAAAAATAAATAAATATATAAATAAATAAATAAATAAATAAATAAATAAATATAATAATAATGTATTCACTAACTGTAAGTCGCTCTGGATAAGAGCGTCTGCTAAATGACTAAAATGTAAATGTAAATGTAAACAATGAACAATAACACACAAAGCCCAAACGTAAAACAAGGGAACTTATATATGCTAAACAATCAACACTAATATGCAACAGGTGTACTAACTAGACAACACAAGACAAACACCGAAAACATCGATCGGCAGTAGCTAGTACTCCGGGGACGACGAACGCCCGAAGCCTGCCCGAGCAAGGAGGAGGAGCAACCTCGGCAGAATCCGTGACACTAACTCATGTCTGAGTCTGACTAATACAGTGAACTAGGAGCAACAAACCGTAACGTCACAGGCCTGAATCTAATCCAATCTGGAGCTACAGTCAGTCTACATCTGTAAAGCACAGAATTACCACTATTGAACACAGCCATAAAGTCAAAATTGGCTATACCGTAAAAATGAATTAAAACAAACACGTTTTCTTAATTTAAAGTTAGGGTTAGGCATAAAGTTAGCAGTGTGTTTAAGGTTAGGGTTACGGTTAGGGTTAGGTATACAATCACATTTTAAGAAGATAAATTGTAGAAAATATGACTTTATGACTTTGTGGCTGTGGTAACTAGTGACAACCTAGAATTAGCTTGATCCAAGTTACTGCTCTGATGACACTGACGGCTTCATCAACAATGGTAATGTCTGTTACGTAAAAAGTTGTATAAAAAAAATTCCCGCTTTGATAAACCAGCAGGTTAATTATCCAGCCAAGCAGATACAGGTAGCATATTCATTTTGGTTGTAAAAGTGATTTATCAAAAAACGTTGTCCTTTCTTTATAACAAACTGCAATTTACCACTTGGCTGTCTGTTGTATCACCCTGTCACAGACCCTCCCCGGGTCAACACCACCTCATAAGATGAGGAAGTACATTGTTTACGTGGCTTGTCTGCTGCAGTTGTTCGAGAGATGTCCCGTTTACAGCCGAACACGTAACACAGAGAAGACCAGCAAGGGGGCCCTCAGCAACACCAGATATGCCCTCGCTGTGAGCATTCCTGTAAATGGAAAAGGGAGGACACTTGAATCAGGTTGGGTGACATTTGACCTGGTCAAAACAGTTTCGAGTTTTGTCCCAATTCACCTTCACAACCTAGCCTGGGTGGAACCAGCCTGATTGCTGCGTTTACCGTTCTATTTCACTTCACGTAGCATGATGTCTGAAGTGATAGAAAGGTGAACGCAGCGATCAGGTTGGTTCCACCCAGGCTAATCATAACCACCGTTGATAATGAAATCAGTGCTCTGTGTGTGTGTGTGTGTTTGAGTGTGACCGACCAGTATCTTTGATGAGGGGCCAGGAGCTGATCTACACTGCCATGCCCATCAACGGGGCAAAGACCTCAGCTCTTGCCTGCTCACCGACGGTCGTAGATGGGGAGTCTGTGTGGACCACAGGAAGAGTAGCTGCTGCTTTCGCAACAGCTAACGGGGATCCTAATAAAATACCAAAAGAATACCAGAATTAGGTAGGTTTAGTCTAACCTGTTCAAACTTCAACATAGTATCTGTTTATGTGTCAGATATCACATATCTCCAACTGCCATTGGTAATAGAACAGTGACTGTGTGCGTATGTGTTCACAGAAACATGTATGGAGCCCAGCACATGTAGACTTGCAAGACGATGTGATGAAGTCCAGACTGACAGACGGGCTTGATACTGAGACCTGGCACTCGGCATAAAACATGTACTAGACACAACTTTTACTTGCATTGCCTTTTTTATATTATTGAATTGAATGGAATCAGTCAACATGGAGAGGGAGAACGCCTGTGTATTCTGACATGTTCGCCAAAGGTAGCCCCAGTCTAAATGCTGGTAGACACAGCATCTGTATCTGCTGTGAAAGACAATGAAAGGTCAAAGGTGAACATTGTTTATATTATCAGAACACTGCTTCTATTGTGTTATGTAAAGGGTTGTTAATTCTACATGGACCTGTTACTACATTTGAAAGTTATTAAAACACTTAGTTTAGAATATCTACATAAATTAAAAGCTTCCTCCGGCATCTCACCATTCATCTCCCTGTAGTTATTGAACTCAACCTGCAGGAGGTTTGTTTGTTGCGATTGAGTCGGGGGGGGGAAACAGCTGCGGGCAAGGTTCTGACAGATGGGTGTGTCTTGGTGGTGGCAAGGACATACCCAAGAAACACCCACATCAAACCACACCCCCAAGCCAACTCACATTTGCCTTCTGTCATGGCCTCCAGCATTTCTTGATGAGCAAGCCAAAACAACAGGCCAAATCAGTGGGTGCAGTTCCCCTTTAAATGTAATAAATAATTTTGACAGAACCCTCCAGAATGTGCCTCAGGCCTTGAAAAGTAAAAAAAAATGTAACTGATTAAGGGATATCAGTGAAGAAATGCCGTGGTCAAGGCTACGACGGCGCCAGTGAAATGAGCTGACTCAGGGGTTCAAAAGTGCTTCTCAGACTTAGAGTTTTAGTTCAGAAAACGATCTCTCCGCAGAAGCAACGGTTACAGGGATTGTTAAAAACAGCTTGATTGCCATAGCAACATCAGAGAAACTGGGCAGAAGGGTGTGGTACTTCAAATACAGCGGGGGGGGGGGGGGGTCTACTAATCAGACCAAGTCTCATTCAGCTATTTGAGTTGTAATTTTAGGACCCCTTTAGGTATTAAATATATATATATATATATATACAGTGAATTCGACATGTATTCAGACCCCTTGACTTTTTCCACATTTTGTGACGTTACATCCTTAAATCTAAAAAGGATTAAATTGTTCTTGTCAATCTACACACAACACCTCATGATGACAAATACTTTTTTTTAAATAAAATGTATTAAAAATAACATACCGAAATATCACATTTACATAAGTATTCAGACCCTTTACTCAGTACTTTGTTGAAGCACCTTTGGCAGCGACGTTACAAGCTTGGCACACCTGTATTTGGGGAGTTACTCCCATTCTTCTCTGCAGATCCTCTCAAGCTCTGTCAGGATGGTTGTATGGGAAGCATCGCTGCACAGCTATTTTCAGGTCTCTCCAGAGATGTTTGATCGGGTTCAAGTCCGGGCTCTGGCTGGGCCACTCAAGGACATTCAAAGACTTGTCCCGAAGCCACTCCTGCGTTGTCTTGGCTGTGTGCTTAGGGTCGTTGTCCTGTTGGAAGGTGAACCCTCACCCCAGGCTGAGGTCCTGAGCGCTCTGGAGCAGGTTTTCATCAAGGATCTCTCTGTACTTTGCTCTGTTCATCCTTCCCTCAAACCTGACTAGTCTCCCAGTCCCTGCCTCTAAAAACATCCCCACAGCATGATGCTGCCACCACCATGCTTCACCATAGGGATGGTGCCAGGTTTCCTCCAGACGTGACGCTTGGCATTCAGGCCAAAGAGGTTAATCTTGGTTTCATCAGACCAGAGAATCTTGTTTCTCATGGTCTGAGAGTCCTTTAGGTGCCTTTTGTCAAACTCCAAGTGGGCTGTCATGCCTTTTACTGAGGAGTGGCTTCCGTCTGGCCACTCTACCATAAAGGCCTGATTGGTGGAGTGCTGCAGAGATGGTTGTCCTTCTGGAAGGTTCTCCGCGGAGGTGCGGACATCGAATCTAAGAGGTTAATTGAGCCTCTCGCATTCTCCTTAATTGCCGGCCTCAACACGTTACGGAAAGCGATTCAACTGTATAGGAAGCTCAGGTACAGGTCGTCTGGATACTGGACAGACAATACATTGGCATATGCAAACAGATTATCATCTTTAGCACACAACAGTTCTTTAGAGCTAAAACAAAAAAAGCAGTTAGCGATTTTGTTCATACTGGTGAACCGGCGTTTGAGTTGTGTGGTTGCGATATCAACAGTCCCTTCTCTCAGGTATATCTTGGCATGCAAAGAGTGTTTGGGTTGTCAATACTTAGTATAGAAAACATTCAGGCTATGATAAAAACATTTGCACTCAAAAATGCAAGGCAACACAGTCACAAACTGTTGCTACTATACTGTAGGTCGAACAAAAGAGAGACAAGCAGACACAGAGATAATTTTTTCTAAGAGAAAGAAAGAAAAAAAGAGACACAGAGAGAGAAGCAGCAAGCAGGACTTCAGAAGACCAGGGGAGTCTCTCAAGGTGAAGCAGCAAAGATGACTTCAGGAGACCAGGGGAGTTTCTCAAGGTGATGCAGCAAGGAGGACTTCAGGAGATCAGGGGAGTCTCTCAAGGTGAAGCAGCAAGGAGGACTTCAGGGGACCAGGGGAGTCTCTCAATTTGGATTTAATTTAATTTACCTTGATTGCAGCCCATTTGTGTAGGCTATTAGCCAGACAAACATGTTCAACAATAAATAGTGGCTACATGTATCCTCATGCCGACTACTTCTTTCCTCATTGTTATGCTATTTGATGTGTAATTTTAATAAAAAGTGTAGAAATAGCAGCTAAACAAGGTATATACTATACAGTGGCTTGCGAATGTATTCACCCCCCTTGGCATTTTTTCCTATTTTGTTGCCTTACAACCTGGAATTTAAATGGATTTTTTGGTTGTTTGTATCATTTGATTTACACAACATGCCTACCAATCAAGATGCAAAATATATTTTTATTGTGAAACAAACAAGAAATGATACAAAAAAACAGAAAACTTGAGCGTGCATAAATATTCACCCCCCCCCCCCCCCCAAAGTCAATACTTTGTAGCGCCAACTTTTGCAGCAATTCCAGCTGCAAGTCTCCTGGGGTATGTCTCCATAAGCTTGGCACATCTAGCCACTGGGATTTTTGTCCATTCTACAAGGCAAAACTGCTCCAGCTCCTTCAAGTTGGATGGGTTCCGCTGGTGTAAAGCAATCTTTAAGTCATACCACAGATTCTCAATTGGATTGAGATCTGGGCTTTGACTAGGCCATTCCAAGACATTTAAATGTTTCCCCTTAAACCACTCAAGTGTTGCTTTAGCAGTATGCTTAGGGTCATTGTCCTGCTGGAAGGTGAACCTCCGTCCCAGTCTCAAATCTCTTGAAGACTGAAACAGGTTTCCCTCAAGAATTTCCCTGTATTTAGCGCCATCCATCATTCCTTCAATTCTGACCAGTTTCAATTCGACCAGTTTCCCAGTCCCTGCCGATGGAAAAACATCCCCACAGCATGATGATGCCACCACCATGCTTCACTGTGGGGATGGTGTTCTCTGGGTGATGAGAGGTGTTGGGTTTGCGCCAGACATAGTGTTTTCCTTGATGGCCAAAAAGCTCAATTTTAGTCTCATCTGACCAGAGTACCTTCTTCCATATGTTTGGTGAGTCTCCCACATGGCTTTTGGCAAACACCAAACGTGTTTGCTTATTTTTATTTTAAAGCAATGGCTTTTTTCTGGTCCTCTGTAGCTCAGCTGGTAGAGCACGGCGCTTGTAACGCCAAGGTAGTGGGTTCGATCCCCGGGACCACCCATACACAAAAATGTATGCACGCACGACTGTAAGTCGCTTTGGATAAAAGCGTCTGCTAAATGGCATATTATATTATTATTCTGGCCACTCTTCCATAATGCCCAGATCTGTGGAGTGTACGGCTTAAAGTGGTCCTATGGACAGATACTCCAATCTCCGCTGTGGAGCTTTGCAGCTCCTTCAGGGTTATCTTTGGTATTTTTGTTGCCTCTCTGATTAATGCCCTCCTTGCCTGGTCTGTGAGTTTTGGTGGGTGGCCGTCTCTTTGGCAGGTTTGTTGTGGGGCTGATTAGTATGCTGTTGTATCGAACATTTGTTGTACAATCTGGAATGTTTTGAATTTCCAACTTTAATTACTGAACAGCAGTCTTAATGGCAGCCTTGTGACACTGTGTATAGCTTCGTGAAATGTTAGGCTTAACATGAGAAAATGATGACCAAATATGCCTACCAATAAACATGTATTAACTAAAACAAAGCTATAGGCTACATTCCCTGGCACCACAGAAAGCCTATCATCGATTTGATAGGCAGCCGCATCGACCAATCATCGACAAGCTCTCACAGTCTCACGTCTTTCATCTATGTTTCTCGAATGTCAAATTTTAAAGATGTTCCAAACGAAAACGTAGAAGTGTTTAAGGTTAAGTTTAGGCATTAACTCTGAATTTTTAAGGTTAGTTGTTAACTCTGAATGGTGAAGGTAAGGGTTAAGGTTTGGGATAGGCTTAAAACAACAAAATATCAAAAAAACACTTTCTTTTGCTGGATTCAAACATGCAACCTTTTAAACCAGATGCTTATGCCCATCTGCCATCCCCTTCCAACAATGCAAAATCGAAACCTACTTGAAGGTAACAGCGCTCACTGTTGCCCCTAGTGGCCAGCTTCCACGTCATCTCCTGACGTCCTCAGACGTGGATGAACGTTGAATGCTGACTTGTATCATGGGTGACCTGGCTGGTTGCAATTTCCTCACCGTGGACAGTGATTGGTAGTCTATACTTTGTGAGTGGCTGTCTGGCTGACACCATGGCTTGGCTGCACCACTATGGAAAGATTTCAGAGCAAATTAAACAGACATTCATGACTGACAGAGCGCACCCCGGGTATAGCGTTGTTGAATCATACAAACTTGTAATGGCAGTCAACAAAAGTAAAAATGACCAAAATTGCTAAGCTTGCTAGATAACCTCCTTCAACAAATGACAGAATATCTCCTATATTTGAAAATATCTAGTAGATAATTATACTATATTATGAATAACGGGGAGATGAAGAGTGTAAATAGTTTAAAATATCTTAACAGGGATCACACATTCCCTACCGAAGCTCTCATATGGGCAGAAAGTACAAGACAACGCAGAAAAGGGGGGGGAAATGTTATAGCGGTATTTTTACATGCATACACTCTTAAAGTTCAAGAAATAGAGTTAAGAAAATATTTACTAAAAATACAACAACAACAAAAATAATAATAACACAATAAAATTACATAACAATATACAGGTGGTACCGGTACCGAGTCAATGTGCGATGTGCGGGTGTACAGGTTAGTCGAGCCAGTTTGTACATGTAGGTAGGGGTAAAGTGACTATGCATAGATAATAAACAGCTAGTAGCAGTGGTGTAAACACAAAGGGGGGGGGTAAATGTAAATAGTCTGGGGGGCCATTTGATTAATTGTTCAGCAGTCTTATACTGTAGCTTGGGGGTAGAAGCTGTTAAGGAGCCTTTTGGACATAGACTTGGAGCTCCGGTGCCGCTTGCCGTGCGGTAGCAGAGAGAACAGTCTATGACTAGGGTGGCTGGAGTCTTTGACAATTTGTTGGGCCTTCCTCTGACACCACCTAGTATATATACAGTACCAGTCAAAAGTTTGGACACACCTACTCATTCAAGGGTTTTTCTTTATTTTTACTATATTTTTACATTGTAGAATAATAGTGAAGACATCAAAACTATGAAACAACAAATATGGAATCATGTAGTAACCAGAAAAGTGTTAAACAAATCAAAATATATTTTATATTTGAAATTCTTCAAATAGCCACCCTTTGTCTTGATGACAGCTTTGCACACTCTTGGCATTCTCTCAACCAGCTTCATGAGGTAGTCACCTGGAATGCATTTCAATTAACAGGTGTGTCTTCTTAAAAGTTAATTTGTTGAATTTCTTTCCTTCTTGATGCGTTTGAGCCAATCAGTTGTGTTGTGACAAGGTAGGGGGGGGTATACAGAAGATAGCCCTATTTGGTAAAAGACCAAGTCCATATTACGGCAAGAACAGCTCAAATAAGCAAAGAGAAACGACAGTCCATCATTACTTTAAGACATGAAGGTCAGTCAATACGGAAAATTTCAAGGACTTTGAACGTTTCTTCAAGTGCAGTCGTAAAAACCATCAAGCGCTATGATGAGGACCGCCACAGGAATGGAAGACCCAGAGTTACCTCTGCTGCAGAGGATAAATTCATGGAGTTACCAGCCTCAGAAATTGCAGCCCAAATAAATGCTTAACAGAGTTCAAGTCACAGACACATCTCAACATCAACTGTTCAGAGGGGACTGTGTGAATCAGGCCTTCACGGTCGAATTGCTGCAAAGAAATCACTACTAAAGGACACCAATAAGAAGAAGAGACCTGCTTGGTCCAAGGAACACAAGCAATGGACATTAGACCAGTGGAAATGTGTCCTTTTTGGTTCCAACTGCCATGTCTTTGTGAGACGCGGTGTGGGTGAACGGATGATCTCTGCATGTATAGTCCCCACCGTAAAGCATGGAGGAGGAGGTGTTATGGTGTGGGGGTGCTTTGCTGGTGACACTGTCTGTTATTTATTTAGAATTCAAGGCACAGTTAACCAGTATGGCTACCACAGCCTTCTGCAGCGATACGCCATCCCATCTGGTTTGGGCTTAGTGGGACTATCAATTGTTTTTCAACAGGACAATGACCCAACATACCTCCAGGCTGTGAAAGGGCTATTTTACCAAGAAGCAGAGTGATGGAGTGCTGCATCAGATGACCTGGCCTCCACAATCCCCCGACCTCAACCAAATTGAGATGATTTGGGAACTCCTTCAAGACTGTCGGAAAAGCATTCCAGGTGAAGCCAGTTGAGAGAATGCCCTCTGTAGCGCCTTATGGTCAGATGCCGAGCAGTTGCCATACCAGAATGCTCTCGATGGTGCAGCTTTATAACATTTTCAGGATTTGGGGACCTATGCCAAATCTTTTCAGTCTCCTGAGGGGGAAAAGGTGTTGTCGTGCCCTCTTTACGACTGTCTTGTTGTATTTGGACCTTGATAGTTTGTTGGTGATGTGGACAACAAGGAACTTGAAACTCTAGAAGCGCTCCACTACAGCCCCGTTGATTTTAATGGGTGCCTGTTCAGCCCTCCTTTTCCTGTAGTCCATGATCATCTCCTTTGTCTTGCTCGTATTGAGGGAGAGGTTGTTGTCCTGGCACCACCCTGCCAGGTCTCTGACCTCCTCCCTATAGGCTGTCTCATCGTTGTCGGTGATCAGGCCTACCACTGTTGTGTCGTCAGCAAACTTAATGAAGGTGTTGGATTCGTGCTTGGCTATGCAGTCGTGGGTGAACAGGGAGTACAGGAGGGGACTAAGCACGCACCCCTGAGGGGCCCCGTGTTGAGGATCAGCGTGGCAGATGTGTTGTTACCTACACTTACCCGTCAGGAAGTCCAGGATCCAGTTGCAGAGGGAGGTGTTTAGTCCAAGGGTCCTTAGCTTAGTGATGAGCTTTGTCGGCACTATGGTGTTGAATGCGGAGCCGTAGTCAATGAACAGCATTCTCACATAGGTGTTCCTTTTGTCCAGCTGGGAAAGGGCAGTGTGGAGTGCAATAGAGATTGCATCATCTGTGGATCTGTTGGGGCGGTATGCAAATTGGAGTGGGTCTAGGGTTTCTGGGATGATGGTGTTGATGTGAGCCATGACCAGCCTTTCAAAGCACTTCATGGCTACAGACATGAGTGCTACGGGTCGGTAGTCATTTAGGGAGGTTACCTTAGTGTTCTTGGGCACAGGGACTATGGTGGTCTGCTTGAAACATGTTGGTATTACAGACTCAGTCAGGGAGAGGTTGAAAATGTCAGTGAAGACACTTGCCAGTTGGTCCGCACATGCTCTGAGTACGTGTCCTGGTAATCCGTCTGGCCCTGCGGCCTTGTGAATGTTGACCTGTTTAAAGGTCTTGCTCTCATCGGCTACGGAGAGCGTGATCACGCAGTCGTCTGGAATGGCTGGTGCTCTCATGCATGCTTCAGTGTTGCTTGCCTCGAAGCGAGCATAAAAAGCATTTAGCTCATCCGGTAGGCTCGCGTCACTGGGCAGCTCGCGGCTGGGTTTCCCTTTGTAGTCTGTAATAGTTTGCAAGCCCTGCCACATCCGACGAGCATCAGAGCCGGTGTAATAGGATTCAATCTTAGTCCTGTATTGACGCTTTTCCTGTTTGATCGTTCATCTGAGGGCATAGAGGGATTTCTTATAAGTGTCCGGATCAGTGTCCCCCTCCTTGAAAGTGGCAGCTCTAGCCTTTAGCTCGGTGCGGATGTTGCCTGTAATCCATGGCTACTGGTTGGGATATGTACATACGGTCACTGTGGGGACTACGTTGTCAATGCACTTCTTGACGAAGCCGGTGACTGAGGTGGTATACTCCTCAGTGCCATTGGATGAATCACGGAACATATTCAAGTCTGTGCTAGCAAAACAGTCCTGTAGCATGGCATCCACGTCATCTGACCACTTCCGTATTGAGCGAGTCACTGGTACTTCCTGCTTTAGTTTTTGCTTGTAAGCAGGAATCAGGAGGATATAATTATGGTCAGATTTGCCAAATGGAGGGCAAGGTTTTTTTTTTTCCTCTGGTTGCACATGTGACTATGCTGGTAGAAATTAGGTAAAACAGATTTAAGTTTGCCTGCATTAAAGTCCACGGCCACTAGGAGCGCCGCTTCTGGGTGAGCATTTTCTTCTTTGCTTATGGCCTTATACAGCTCGTTGAGTGCGGCCTTAGTGCCAGCATCGGTTTGTGGTGGTAAATAGACAGCTACGAAGAATATAGATGAAAACTCTCTTGGTAGATAGTGTGGTCTACAGCTCATCATGAGGTACTCTACCTCAGGTGAACAATACCTTGAGTCTTCTTTAATATTAGACATCGCGCACCAGCAGTTATTGACAAATAGACACACACCCTCCGCCCCATGTCTTACCAGACGTAGCTGCTCAGAAAACCCAGCCATCTCTATGTCCATGTCGTCGTTCATCCATGACTCGGTGAAACGTAAGATATTACAGTTTTTAAATGTCCTGTTGGTACATGTTTACTTATTGTTCTATATAAAGGCATGTTTTCAAATTGTTCTGAGAACGTTAAGAAAACTTTCCATAAAAACCACAAGAAAACTTTGTTAACGTTCAGAGAAGGATCTCTGAATGTTATTTAAAAAACATATACATTCAGTTCTCAGCATCAACAAAACTCTCTATATCCTCTATCTTGTTAAGTGTGTTCAGGTGTGTTTGCCGGGCACACTAATTGGACACACCTGATCTTAATGAGTGTTCGTTCTCTTTGAAATGGGGTCTGTTTGAATAGAATAAAATGAACAGCTTTATGGTGACACAGCGGACTAATTCCATGGATTGAGAACAGAAGATCATAGGTCCAAATCTCACTGATACTGTGCTACAATAAAAAAGAAATGTTTTTGATTAATGCCTGAGCAAATTAATTTCCATGTGTCCTATCTGTGATTGGAGATCAGCTTAATATTGCAGATAGATTGTAACTTCCATCAATGTAATTGTCTGCATCACTTCCAATCCCCCATGGTTTTTATATACAGTGGGGAAAAAAAGTATTTAGTCAGCCACCAATTGTGCAAGTTCTCCCACTTAAAAAGATGAGAGAGGCCTGTAATTTTCATCATAGGTACACGTCAACTATGACAGACAAAATGAGAAAAAAAAATCCTGAAAATCACATTGTAGGATTTTTAATGAATTTATTTGCAAATTATGGTGGAAAATAAGTATTTGGTCAATAACAAAAATGTCTCAATACTTTGTTATATACCTTTTGTTGGCAATGACACAGGTCAAAAGTTTTCTGTAAGTCTTCACAAGGTTTTCACACACTGTTGCTGGTATTTTGGCCCATTCCTCCATGCAGATCTCCTCTAGAGCAGTGATGTTTTGGGGATGTCGCTGGGCAACACAGACTTTCAACTCCCTCCAAAGATTTTCTATGGGGTTGAGATCTGGAGACTGGCTAGGCCACTCCAGGACCTTGAAATGCTTCTTATGAAGCCACTCCTTCGTTGCCCGGGCGGTGTGTTTGGGATCATTGTCATGCTGAAAGACCCAGCCACGTTTCATCTTCAATGCCCTTGCTGATGGAAGGAGGTTTTCACTCAAAATCTCACGATACATGGCCCCATTCATTCTTTCCTTTACACGGATCAGTCGTCCTGGTCCCTTTGCAGAAAAACAGCCCCAAAGCATGATGTTTCCACCCCCATGCTTCACAGTAGGTATGGTGTTCTTTGGATGCAACTCAGCATTCTTTGTCCTCCAAAAATGACGAGTTGAGTTTTTACCAAAAAGTTATATTTTGGTTTCATCTGACCATATGACATTCTCCCAATCCTCTTCTGGATCATCCAAATGCACTCTAGCAAACTTCAGACAGGCCTGGACATGTACAGGCTTAAGCAGAGGGACACATCTGGCACTGCAGGATTTGAGTCCCTGGCGGCGTAGTGTGTCACTGATGGTAGGCTTTGTTACTTTGGTCCCAGCTCTCTGCAGGTAATTCACTAGGTCCCTCCGTGTGGTTCTGGGATTTTTGCTCACCGTTCTTGTGATCATTTTGACCCAACGGGGTGAGATCTTGCGTGGAGCCCCAGATCGAGGGAGATTATCAGTGGTCTTGTATGTCTTCCATTTCCTAATAATTGCTCCCACAGTTGATTTCTTCAAACCAAGCTGCTTACCTATTGCAGATTCAGTCTTCCCAGCCTGGTGCAGGTCTACAATTTTGTTTCTGGTGTCCTTTGACAGCTCTTTGGTCTTGGCCATAGTGGAGTTTGCAGTGTGACTGTTTGAGGTTGTGGAAAGGTGTCTTTTATACTGATAACAAGTTCAAACAGGTGCCATCATTGGAGGACAGAGGAGCCTCTTAAAGAAGAAGTTACAGGTCTGTGAGAGCCAGAAATCTTGCTTGTTTGTAGGTGACCAAATACTTATTTTCCACCATAATTTGCAAATAAATTCATTAAAAATCCTACAATGTGATTTTCTGGATTTTTTTTCCTCAATTTGTCTGTCATAGTTGACGTGTACCTATGATGAAAATTACAGGCCTCTCTCATCTTTTTAAGTGGGAGAACTTGCACAATTGGTGGCTGACTAAATACTTTTTTTCCCCCACTGCATATGTTCTCCATATCCGGGATATGTAGCCCCAACAGGGACTTGAACCAGCGACTGTATATATTTCTTAATTCCATTATTTTACATTTATATTCTTGTGTGTTGTTGTGAATTGTTAAATATTACTGCACTGTTGGAGCTAGGAGCACAAGCATTTCGCTACACCCGCAATAACATCTGCTAAATATGTGTATGTGACTAATAACATTTGATTTGATCTGAAAGCTCACCGCCATTGGACTCTGGAGCAGTGGAAACGCGTTCTCTGGAGTGATGAATCACTCTTCACCCTCTGGCAATCCGACGGACGAATCTGGGTTTGGCGGATGCCAGGAGAACAGGAAGGACCTTTCCTGTTTCAGCATGACAATGCCCCCGTGCACAAAGCGAGGTCCATAGAGAGAAGTGTTGTCGAGATCGGTGTGGAAGAACTTCACTGGCCTGCACAGAGCCCTGACATCAACCCCATTGAACACCTTTGGGATAAATTGGAACGCTGACTGCGAGCCAGGCCAAGTCGCCCAACATCAGTGATGACCTCACTAATGCTCATGTGGCTGAATGGAAGCAAGTCCCCGCAACAATGTTCCAACATCTAGTGGAAAGCCTTCCCAGAATAGTGGAGGCTGTTATATAACAACAAATGGGGAACAAACTCCATATTAATGCCCATGATTTTGGAATTAGATGTTCGACAAGCAGGTGTCCACATACCTTTGGTCATGTAGTGTACTTAAAAGTGTCTATGGATAAATGTGTCTATCAAGCAACCATATTATGATAGCCCTATACAGTGTATTCGGAAAGTATTCATACCCCTTGACTTTTTCCACATTTTGTTACGTTACAGCCTTATTCTAAAATTGATGAAATAATTTTTTTCTTTCATCAATCTACACACAATACCCCATAATGACAAAGCAAAAACAGGTTTTAGACATTTTTGAAAATGTATTAAAAACAAAAACAGAAATTCAGACCCTTTGCTATGAGACTTGAAATTGAACTCCATTGATTATCCTTGATATGTTTCTACATCTTGATTGGAGTCTACCTGTGGCAAAGTCAATTGATTGAACATGATTTGGAAAGGCACACACCTGTCTATGTAAGGTCCCATAGTTGACAGTGCATGTCAGAGTAAAAACTAAGCCATGAGGTCGAAGGAATTGTCCGTAGAGCTCCGAGACAGGATTGTGCTGAGGCACAGATCTGGGGAAGGGTACCAAAAACTGTCTGCAGCATTGAAGGCCCCTAAGAACACAGT